>NC_051083.1:22114884-22269112 GCF_004664715.2 Peromyscus leucopus
CAGTACTGAGAAGGGACAGGCAGCAGAAGCTTGAGTTTAAGGCCAGCCTGAGCTACAAGGCAAACCCCCCCCCCCAAATGGAGGAAGAGCCAGATTAGCTGAGGGTTGGAGATAGGGGCTAGGTCACTGAAGGATCTACGGGACCCGCTACTAGCTCATTTACTAGGTGTTTAAAGCATGGGATCACGTTGAAAGCTTCTTTACCCTTTGGAGTCACATGCCCATCTGAGTAGCTGATGAAAGCTAGGAAGTAATATTTGCCGGAGAATACTTCTCATCCAACTCCAGGGGCTTTAGAGATACTCCCTCCGTGTTTATCCAAGAACCACAGACTTCCAAAATAACCCTAGTGTAAGTAAGAAACCCCTATCATGGCCGCCAGGGATTTGTAAGATTGAACCCTTCCTGCATCTCCGGCCCCATGTGCGTCTCTCAATGAAGTTTTCACTCAGCCACATTGGTCTTTTGGAAGTTCCTGGAAGCAGCATCTTAGGTCCTTTCTTCTGCACATATTCTTCTTCCTGCTTCCTGTCTCCACACGAACTGAGTGTCTGTCTCCTCAGTTAGACATAAGCTTCCCGAAGACAGGTCATACTGTACCTTTAGAACCCAGCACCGTGCCTAGTCCACAGTATCTGTCGAATGAAGGGCTCACTAGTGCCCTGTGGCCGGATTAAGCTCCTCACTCTGAATTCATTCAGCCCCTGGTGAGTCATCATATAAATTTATGTAACATGCTTAGCTAGGTCTGAATTACACAAAGGCCCCAGTTCATTAACAGGTATTTTCCTAGACTTCTTCCTCGTCTCTGAAGCAAAGGGCTTCTTGCAAGTCCCCCCACATCTACTGGGAGAAGGGTCAGACTCTTAGTTTTTTGAGACAGGGTTTCTTTGTGTAGCCCTGCCTGTTCTAGAGTTCACTTTGTAGACCAGGCTGGCCTCAAAAACAGAGATCTGCCTGCCTCTGCCTCCTGGGTGCTAGGATTAAAGGCGTGCGCCATCACACCCGGAATCAGACTCTCTTACTCAAACAGAGATCCTTCTGTCATCATATGCTTACTTCAGCCTATGGAATCTTGACAAGAAACTGTGAGGTAAGCCAGGGGTAGTAGCACATGCCTATAATTCCAGTACTCAGCAAGCTGAAACAGGAGGGTTGCTGTGAGTCTGAGGTCAGTCTGGGCTACATAATGAGTAGCAGGCCAGCCAAAGGCTATGTAGCAAGACCCCATTTCAAAACTGACAAATGAACAAAAAACCCTATGAGGTAAGCGGAGCATGGCAGTGTAGCCCGACCTGTAATCCCAGTACTTGAGAGACTGAAGCAGAAGAATTACGAATTTGAGGCAAACCTGGCCTATATAGCAAGACTGTGTTTCAAACAAACCAACCCAAACCTATGGAGTAGGGAACTGTCATCGCTCTTCTATAGAGAACCAAACTGAGGCTCATGGGATATGCCCAGATAAATGGTTACATTGAATTCTACAAGGATCTGCAGTGTAGGCTCTTGGACTCCCCAGAGAATAGAAGAGACTTGCCTGAGGTCCTCCATCATCAGCCTGACAGTCAGGACTATAGTTTCTGTCCTCGACCCCTGTCAGGCCTAGAGGAAGGTCTGGGCCAGAGGTGAAGCACCTGCAGGAGCTGGGAGGGTTGTCCAAGAGAAGCGAACAAAGCAGAGGTTGAGGTAAGGGCTTGAGTACCCAGTAATAGGAGAGGGGCAGAGAGAGAGGAGGCTTCAGAAGTCCCACAGATGCCAGGTTTGTAGTGGTTCAGAGGGCCTCTCTCGTCCTAGCAGCCTTGGCTTTCTTCAGATGAGCCAGTTGTCCTGGTAGGGAGGCAGGAAGGTTGGCCTGTAGCCTGTCAGCTCCTATTTCTTCTAGATCACTGACCACCCTGGCCCTCCCCAGGAGCCTTCTGCTCAGAACAGCTAGGAGCCTGGCCTCTGGGGCCATGAGAGGCTAGGATGCTCTGAGCTGGACGTGTTATCCTTTTTCAGGAACAGGCCCATCTTTCAGACTCCCCAAAACCTGTTTTTCTCTGGTGCTACCCAGGTAGAGAGTGGAGTGCCATGGTGGGTAGGCAGGTGCCAGACACCCACTTGTACCCTGTTTATTAACTTTGCTGAGATTGTGCTCCTCACCAGGTTTCAGTTGTTGGACCTGTAGAATCAGGCTGCACAGTCTTCCTGGAGGAGCAACCTCTGGATTATAAATGGCATGTGTATGCAAACCTCTGGCTTATTTATTTATTTATTTATTTATTTATTTATTTATTTATTTATTTATTTATTTGCTTACTTTTTGGTTTTTCAAGACAGGGTTTCTCTGTGTATCCCTGGCTGTCCTGGAACTCGCTCTGTAGACCAGACTGGCCTCGAACTCACAGAGATCCACCTGCCTCTGCCTCCTGAGTGCTGGGATTAAAGGCGTGCGCCACCACTGCCCAGCATGACCTCTGGTTTATACCTGGCCAGTGTACGCACAACCTCTGGATTATTATAAATGGCCTGTGCTTCTCTCTCTCTCTCTCTCTCTCTCTCTCTCTCTCTCTCTCTCTCTCTCTCTCTCTCTCTCTTTGAGAGCTTACTATAGTCCTAAAGAATATTATTCAGGGACACATTGTCATATCTGAAACTGGGTGATTTGAATCTTACTTGATATGACTGTCTAGGACAGTCTACGTTCATCTGTAAATGTGCTGAGTGGAAGATGTTAGTGACAAGCCTCTGCTAGAAGATGTACAAAGTAGTAATAGAACTGATGTTACAGATTCCCGGTTTTGGAATAGCCACATTAAGCCCTAATCTTGGGGTTCTGCCACTACTACCAAGCTTTGTATCTCAATTTTCTACAGAAGGTATTGAAATAGGCCTTGTGACAGAACCCTTTCAGACTGAGACAAGTTGCTTGTGGGGATAGCAGAGGAGATGCACATAGGGGGCCCAGCCCCAAGTTTGGCCGTGAGGAATTCGAGAGCTCTCTAAACTGCTTCCTTTTGTGAGGAATTCCCAACCCTTGGAGAGCAAGGAAGGAGCAAAGTTTCCATTTGCAGCCTGGCCTGCAGCCCAGCGGGCCTGGCCCCTCCTCCTTGGCTCCTCCTTCTGGGGAAGGACTGAGGAAGAGGAGGTGGGAATAGTGACGGGGTGGCACTGGCAGGGAGTAGGGAGGGGGGCTGCCCCTGGGACAGGTCCAGACTCATGGAACCCCCCTGGAGGAGCAGCAGGTAGGAACCTGGGCCACTTAGCCTGATCTCCCTTCCTTCCTGCTCAGACCTAGACCCACAGCCTGGCCTGATGATTCAGCTGCCTTCTGGCTTCCTGGTTTCTGGCTCCCTTTTTGTACTCTTGAAGGCCTTTGGCTTAGGAGAGGGAGCCGACTTGAGTGAGTGAGTCTGTGGGCATCTGAAAGCCAGCTTGGTCAGGATCTTAGAGCCCCAAGCAGTACAGCCCATGGCCTGTGAGAGGTGACCTCTGGGACTGCCCTGGCGTTAGCCTAGCACACCCGGCAGCCTGCATGCTCCAGCCACTGACATTCTGATGCCAACATTCCAGCCGCCTGAGGGTGTCTGAGGCTCACATGCAGTGAGATGACGAGCCAGTGACTGGCACATAGGGGGTACCTGAGAAACAGCCACCCTGAAGATGATGATAGCCATTTAGAGCTGCAGAGAAGAACTCTCACATTCAAAGATTCTCTGTCAACATTTGGGCTTGTACTACATTAGAGACTGGGCAGCTGGGCTGGACTGCAGCCCCATTTCTGACTTTTACTTGGGCTCTTGAGTGGCTAGTACTGACCATCTACCTTTCGGGACTTGCGGAGACAGGGGCTGGCTGATCTGGAGGGGCAGGCTCCACTTTCAGCTTGTCCTGGCTGTGGCCACTTGATATGACCCCCCAGCAACCATACTGTGTTGGGCAGGGCAGGGACAAGGCCCTTAGCCCCCCTACTTACTGTCGCTCCTCTTCCCTCTTGCCATTCTTTGGACTTTAATCACATCAAGCAGGTGCCAGAGGGGTGGAGGTGGGGGTGGGGTGCAGCAGAGGGGTGGAGTGTGGGCCCAGCCTTGGGATGTGTGGGGGACAGTAACAGCCTTGGAAGCAAAAAAAAAAAAACTCCTCCTTGGAACCACCCTGTCCTCTACCTTGCCTGCCCTTCCGCCCCAAGCTCTGAGTCCCATCCTGTCGCCAAGACCACTGAGATTCTGTCAGCCTTCTCTGCCCTCGGCCCCTCTGCTCTGGCATTCTCTGGCTCTCCCTGTCTTCTCTCTGTGTCTTTTGTCTAGCCCTTCCTCTTTCTCCTTTTCTGTCTCTTTCGGTTTCTCTCTGTCTTTTCCTCTGCTCCTTCAGTGCTCCGCCCTTGCCTCCCCTCCCCTGCCCTCCCCTGCCCTCCCCTGCCCTCCTATGAAGGGTTTTCTCGAAGGGGAGCCCTTGCATTGCCCACACAGCTTTCTCTTCTCTTTCATCTCCCTCTGCTTTCCTTCCTACCTTCCCCTGTGGTGTCTGCTGTGAGGAGGGCTCCTTTCTCCCTTCCCTGCTGTGGTGTCCCAGCGTCTCTCAGTAACCCAGGTCCCCACGGAGTCACCTGGAACACAGGAGGCCCAAGCCTGGCTCTTGTCTCTACTGCCCCCTGTTGTCATTGTGTTCTGTTTGTGGTTGAGTGCTGTCCTCTCTTTCTTGACTTTGTGGTTTTTTTCTTTTTCCTTCCTTCCTTCCTTCCTTCCTTCCTTCCTTCCTTCCTTCCTTCCTTCCTTCCTTCCTCCCTTCCTTCCTTCTGTCCTCCCTTCCCCCCTTCTTCCTTCCCTCTCTTCTTTCCTCCTCCCTCCCTCCCCTTTCCTTCCATGCCTCCTTCCCTCCTTTTCTCCTTCCCTTTCTTTCCTCTTCCCTCCTCCCTTTACTCTTCTTCCCTCTCACCCTCCTTTCCCACCATATCTTCCTTCCTTCCTCCTTCCCTCCCACCCCTCCTCCCTTTCATTTCCTCTGCACCTTCCCTTTCTCCATCCCCCACCTACTCTGACCCCCTTGTCCCCCTTGCCCTCCCTGCCTCCCCCTTCCTTCCCTGTCTCTTTCTCTGTCTCTCTTTCCCTGTCTCTTGCTGTCTCTCAGGTCCACAGCGTCTCATACTCTACACCAGTATTGCTGTCCTACTCAGGTCCTTGACTCCATGAAGCTTACCCCCTCAGGCAGGCTGGCAGAGAGCAGGTAAGAGCTAGACCTAACCCTCCCCGAATCCTTTTCCCTTCCAAACTAATATGCACCACCATTGCCAGACACCCCCCACCCCTGCCTTGTGTCCCTTAGTCCCCCGAGTGACTGTGGAGTGGTTGTCTGAATGTCTGAGGATCTTGGGAGATCAGGTTTGGAAACTAAAGAGGACCTTTGGGATCTATTTGTCCTTTATTCTTTTTACTTTAATTTTATTTTTTAAGAAATCCATCCTTAGAGGCCTGTCTCCATAGCTAGGAGTGGTTGGTCTTGGAATATGTGGCATTTGAAAGATGTTCTGAAGTATGAATAGGAGTTCGCTGTCTGAATAGACTGTGAAAGGATGTTTAGGCAGAGGGAAGGATCTGCCTACATTTTTGGAGAAAACATTATTTCCAAGTTAATTGAAAATCCTCTTTAATATTTCTGATTAGAATTCAACAAAAGGAAGTATTATCAGCCACATAAAAAATAAAAGGAGGCCCAGCAATGTGGTGTCTTACACCTTGGTCCTAGCACTCAGGAGGCAGAGGCAGGCAGATTTCTGTGAGTGCAAAGCCAGTCTGGTCTACACAATGAGTTCAAGGCTAGCTGGGACTACACAGTGAGATCCCACCTCAACAAATAAACAAAATACCTTGCATTTAAAAGGAAGTAAGAATGGAATTTATAGGCTATTTTTAATAAGTTAATTTAGGAGACTATTGCATTTCATAACCTATGAGGTGTGTCATAGGGCTCTAGAAGAATACCTATAGTTTCCAGTGCATTTCTTTATTTATTGTGGTGCTGGAAACTGAACTTAGGGCTTCACGAGTGCTAGGCAGACAACTGTATGACTGAGCCACAGTCCCAGCTCTCCCGGTGCTTTTATTAGAGAGCAAGGCAGGTTAAATTACATGAACTAATTATTCCACTTAAGAAGCTAGAAAAAGAACAACAAAAGGAAAACAGAATCCACTAATTACTGTAGATGAAGCCAGAAATCAATGAAACAGAAAACCAAAGTTTTGATCCTCTGGCAGATATGACTGGGGGAAAAGCAAAAAAAAGTTTTTTTTAAAGTAAGGATTTACCATAAATTCTGAGGGGTTTTTTTTGAAAAGTTATAAGAAAATGCTCTGTGTGTGTGTGTGTGTGTGTGTGTGTGTTTATATCAAGAAACATGAAAATGTAATTTAATTGGGTGATTTTCTAGAAACATGTAAGTTACTGAAAGTACCTTAAAAAGGGGGAAAAACCCAAATCTGAATGGAATGGAAAAGTGAGGAATGAAATGAAAAAAGTGGCATTTTTTTCTCTTGAGAAATAATACCATGTCCAGTTGTTTTTCTGGAGGTTCTGAAAGTTCTATCAAGTCTGGCAAGGTCAAATAATAGGAAAAGATAGCCATCTTCCCAGTTCCTGATGTAAGGCTGTTCAGTGGCACACCCGCAGTCCCTGATACTCAACAGGCTGAGGCAAGAATGTCGCGTTAGCCTAGGAGTTTGAAGTCAGCCTGGGCAATGTAAAGAGACCCTTTCTCAAAAACAAAGCAGAACAGGGCTGGAGATAAAGCTAAATGGCAGAACACAAAGCTCTGGGTTTTTATCCCCCTACCCCTCCCCCCGCCACACACACACACACACACACACACACACACACACACACACAATTATATGTCAATGAGCAACTTTATCTATCATCAGGACTGGAAATTAGATGCGGGGATTTGTGCATGTTAGACTGAGCTGTGTCTCTGGCCCGTTTTTCCTTTATCTTACTAAGTTATTCAGAGGTTGTCCTAGAAATCACTATGTCATGCAGGCTGCCCTCAGTCTCGGGTTTCTACTGCCTCTACCTCCTGAGTTCTGGGATTTCAGGCTTGTACCCCCATACCTGATGTAACAAATACTGTAATAGAGTATTATGAAAAAAAAGAACCTATTAGAGTATTATGCCTTGGTGGCATAGGTAGAGGCCAAAAGATGAAGGGCTCAAGGTCAGATTTGGCTATATAGCAAGTTTGAACCCAGTCTAGGCTACATGAAACCTTTAGAGAGAAAGAGAGGGCGAGAGAGACTATCTTAACAAATGAAGGCTTCCTAAGAGTGCAAGGATTGTTCAACATTAGGAACCCTAGTGGCTGGAGAGATGACTCAGTGGTTAAGAACACCACCTGCTCCTCCAGAGGACCTGGGTTCGATTGCCCATATCCACATGGCAACTCACAAATTTCTGAAACCCACTTCCAAGGGATGCAATGCCCTCTTCTGGCCTCTTTAGGCGCCAGGCATGCACTTGGTGCACAGAAATACATGCAAGCAAAACACCCATATACATTAAAATAATAGTAGTAGTAATAAATGATAATGATAAATATTAGGAACTCTGTTATTGTAATTTATTGCAATGTTTCTCTTTTATAGGAAAGATCATTTAGTTATTTATTAATGCTGGTAAATTTACATTACATTCTCTTGCTACAGTGGAATAATTTGTTACACAGCAAAAGATAGCTAATACCTTAAGCTAGGAATTAGTGAAAACTTCCTTAGCTTGGTAAAGGTTTGTTTTTATAAGAATGCAGAGACAATCATCAAATATAAAAATGAATCACTTAATACATTTCCATTAAATTCAAGAACAAAGTAAGAATGATTGCTATCACTATTGCTTAATTAATTTTTGGGAATCTTAAACAGTGGTATTTCTTGTATTGAATTTGTTACTTGACAATTTCATACACATGTGTATTTCATTCCAATGATAAACAATGGAATTTAAAAAGAAATGAGTAGTGTAAATATTAGAATGACTCATAATTAGCATTATCTGAAGATGATATGATTGTCTAATTAGTCAAGTGAATAAAATGAAAACTTCTTTCAACTACTAAGGAATTCCAATGTGATAGGTACATACAGGACAAATATGTACCCAAAACATTAGCATCTCTGAATACCAGTAGTATCTAACTAAAAGATGTAATAGAGAAAATACTTTTCACAGTAGTAAAAACAGTCTATAAACTCCCTAGAAATTTACATGAAACAGGAAATATTTTTTGGAGAGGGCTATAAGTTTTTATTGAAGGCTGTAAGAATTGACTCTATCAAAGATTATCTTCTGTTTGAGGATGAAAGGTTCAATATGATGAACAATGATATTTTCCACCAATTTGATCAAAATTTGATCATGAAAATTTTTATTTGTCATAAAAATATCAGTGGTATTTTCTTTGGTACTGAGCAATTGCATTTTAAAGTTCATTGGAAAGAGTAAATATTCATTAATTAAATTTTTGCAAAGGAGAAATAATGTAGGAGATTTACCTATTAAATGTACCCAAACTTTACCATAAGAGTGCATTAATGGACTGGAAAGATGACTCAGTAGTTAAGAGCATTGGTTACTCTTGCAGAGGGCCTGTGTTCAATTCCCAGCACCCACATGGTGGCTCACAAACATCCATAACTCCAGTTCTAGAGGATCCAATACCCTCCTCTGACCTCCATAGGCACCAAACATACCTGTGATGTGCAGTACACATAAAATAATAAAATAAATAAATCTAAAAAAAATTAAGACTTCAGTAATTGCAAATATTGTGTCTTCACAGAAATAGAGGAATATATAAACAGAACAAAGTAGGGAGTTTAGATGCAAATCCACATGTTGAAATGGGAAATTAGTTTGTGATTTAAAAAAAAGACATTTCAGACCATATGAAAATATGGTTGTAGGATACCGGAAGAAAATCTGGAATATTTTAATTATAATATTAAGATACAGAAGGCCTTGCAATGTGAGACTTTAAAACCTATAAGACAAAGCTGGGTGCAGTGAGTGTTTCATAGCCTTAATCCCACCACTTGGGAGACAGAGGCAGGAAGATCTCTGTGAGTTCAAATGCAGCCTGGTCTACAGAGTGAGTATGTGGGACAGCCAGGGTTACATAGTAAGATCCTGTCTAGAAAAAAAAAACAAACAAAAAGCCAAAACAAAATCTAGAAGCCAAGCCAGTTGTGATGGTCATGCCAGTAGTCCCAGATACTCAGGAAGCTGAAGCAGAAAGATTACTTGAAGTCAGGAGTTCAAGGCTAGCAGGAGCAACATAGTGAGATCCCAGATCCCTTCTCAAACAACAACAAAACCCAGAAGCCATAAAATAGAGTAATATTTTTCTTCATTAACATTTAAAACTGTATGGTGAAAGATATTGTACACAAAGTTAATACATAATAAATAATGGCAGTAGAAAGTTTAATACATAATATGTTGCTATCTCTGTCTAAATCTAGATTGTGTTCTAGAAGTCAGTAAGAAAAAGATACACAACCCATTGAAAATGGAGAATTAGGTTGAACTTGGTAGAATTTTACCTGTAATCCAGTTACCTGTAATCATACAGTTCCTCTTGTCTCAGTTTCCTGAACTGAGACAAGAGGAACTGTATGAATTCGAGACCCACCTGTGCTACATTGTGAGTTCCAGGACAACCTACACTATAGAGTGAGATCCTGTCTCAAAGTAAAATAAAATGTTTAAATAACACCATTTGATGATTCAACAATGAAATAGATAATTATGTAATAACTATGAATAGGCACTTACCTTACTACTCGTTAATAAACTGTAGGTTTTGAAACCATAACAAAGCATCATTTTTTAAGTATAAACATTAAAAAGATATGTACATTGATTGGAGTACAGATTAATACAGGTTTTTGTTTATTTGTTTTGTAGGGCCACTTTGTCAGTTGACAGGAGAATTTCTCTTTTCCTTTTTGGATTTATGAGATGGGGTCTTGTTATTAGCACCAACTGGGCAGAAACTCTTGATTCTCCTGCTTCAGCCTCCTGAGTGCTAACATCACAGGCTTGTGATGCTGGATATCACAAGCATGAGAATCTTGAATGTGTACATTCCTCCAAGCTGAGAACCACGCCTCAGAGCAAGATTTTTCTCGGGATTTACTGAGAGAAAGCCCAGCTTAGCCAGGCAGAAACCTTTTTTAAAATATCCAATCCAAATTGCAAACATAAAGTTTGTTGTGCAACTCCTTATTAAATACCCCTGTAGAATATCACTCCTTTAAAAAAATATTCATTTTAATTTTAACTGTGTGTGTGTGTGTGTGTGTGTGTGTGTGTGTGTGTGTGTGTGTGTATGGTCATGCAGGGGCGCATGTGAATGCAGGTGTCTTTGTTGTTGTTGTTTGTTTTTGAGACAAGGTCTCACTATATAGATCTGGCTGTCCTGGAACTCACTATGTAGTCCTGGAACTCACTAGGTAGACCAGGCTGCTTGCAGGTGTCTTTAGAGGCCAGAGGCATTAGATGGAGATCTAGGAGGTTATGGTCTTCTGATGTGTGTGCCAGGAGTTTAACTCAGGTCCTCTGCAAGAGCATGCTCTTATAGATGAGCAGTCTCTCCAGCCTCGAATACCACTCTTGACCAAGTTTTCTAAATTGTTTTTTATTAATTCGGGTATGTGCATGGGTTTTTTGATTGCATGTATGTCTGAGCACCACATACATGTCTGGTACCTATAGAGGCCAGAAGAGGATATCAGATGCCTTGGAACTAGAGTTATAGATAATATGGGTTCTGGGAATGGAACCCAGATCCTCTGGAAGATCAGGCAATGCTCTTAACCATGGAACCGTCTTTCCAGCCCTTTGACCACCTCTTAATTAATAGGTTAGATAATGTATCCTTCTCTTAAATACAGGCAGGATTTATGAATAACCTTTACCTTTAGATAGTTTATACACTTGTTAAAGTGATGGAAATAACTTTTATCTACACTTTAAATAAAATATATATATTCTTGGGACTGGAGAGATGAGTCAGTAGTTAAGTGCACGTGCTGCTCTTTTGGAATGGAGTGTGTCTGGTCCTACTTTCAAGGAGTTCTAGTCTAGCAGGGAGAAAAGAAGCATAGCGTACTTTGGAATGGGACTGAATTAGGCTGAGCTGGCTGCCAGAATAGAGGCATGTAACTCCATCTGGCATCTAGGGAAGGCTTCCTATAGGAGGTGACATTTTTAATGAGTTGAAAAAAATAACTTTCTTTCATTCCCCTCCTTTATGAAGAATGACCATGTCTTCTTTTTCACTGTTCCAGACATGGTAACTTCATTGGGGGAAAAATAGAGTCAGTTTAAGCTCAAGAGTTTCCACTTCCTGTGACTTTGGACAAATAATTTAGCTTCTGGGTCTCTCTTTCCTCAATCTAGTCATGAGGCTAATGCCTGCCTACCTCTCAAGGCTGTTTTGGGGATTGGAGATGGTCATGTGAAACTGCAGGTGACTGTCAACTATAGAAGAGGAAAGAGTACTCAGATTTTGTTTTGCCACTAACAAAGTGTGTAACACAATACATGTGTGAAGATGGTTCTGAATCAAAGACTGGCCCTGACCATAGCAGGCAGGATTTGGGGAAAGAGCGGGGTAAACATAGTACATGAGGATGGTGGAGAAGCATAATAAGGAGAGCACCAGGTGCCTGGCCTTGGCATGACATATATGGGAATTATAGCTGTGGCCCTAGTTCTCAATCCTTTTCTTTTGCTGATGCTCTCTTGTAACCTCACAGTCCAGAGCAGTAAGGCATGGTGTAACACTGTTTGCCATGACAACCATGGCAAGCTCTGTCCAAACTCAATCATTTGAACAACTTACTTCACACGTCTTTTAATCCCCTTTTTCTCTGTTGAAAAGGACAGAATACTGCCAACAGCATCATGGATTTTATTGGCTAAGGAGTGGGTGATTCCATTCAAATGAATTCGTTCAGAATTCATATCACTAAGTACCTGGAATACAATGGGTACTCTGTAGACTCGTTGTTATGAGTACTTATTTCAGTAGACACAGAATACTGCCTCTGCAAGGTTATTGTTGTCCTCTGTGGATCCCCAGTTAGCTGCGGGAAGACTGTGAAGGCCTGTGACAGAAAAGAACACAATGGGGCAGAGGGTAGAGAAGAGGAGTTGAAAGGAAAGGCTCCAGGCCTGTCTGGGGCTGGCACAGGTGAACTCACCCTGAGTTCTGGGTCTTAAAGAATAAGTCAGAATTAGCCAGATGGGTGAAGTACCGAAGAACATTCTAGGCAGAAGGAATAACATATGCAAAAGAACTAGATGTTTTTAGATCAAGCAAGAGAGTGGAGTGTATGGCTCCCTGGTAGGCTTCATGAGACCCACGAACCTCCTGAAATTGAATCAAAATGCTACATGTGTATAACTATGCACATAATTTTATGAGCAAGATAGTTCATGGCTTTCATTAAATGCATAAAGGGATTTGTATCCCCTCAGAAAAGTTGGGAGCCAAATTTATTGGTAAGAAGGTATCATGTGAAAGAATCTGAAACATGGGAGTATAATTTGATAAAACTTGTGTTTTAGAACTGTCACATTAGCAGTCAGTATGAAAAATCATTGTAGCTGGACAGGGTGGGACACGCCTGTAATCTTAGCGCTTGGGAGGTGGAGGCAGGACGATCAGGAGGCCATCTTTGACTATATGAAGAGTTGAAGTTCAGCCAGGGATACAGAAAACCTTGTCTGCAAAAAGTGGATTGTGTACACAGAGGCCAATGTGAGGTCTAATTTGGGATTGGCAAAGAAAAAGTAGAGTCAGGCCAGGCCAGTTACACTTAGTACATTTTGTGACTCTGGTGGGCACCATTCATTCAGAGGCATTTTAATTTCAAAATTTGGAATCCAAATCCTTTGAGAGTTGTTAATAAGATAGCTTCAGTTCAATTGTTGGGTGATAGAAATGGTTATAGGTAGTGAAGCTGAGGTATAGGAGGACAGAAATGAGTAGACATTAACAGAATACCAGAGCCCAGTCCAGGGTAATAGTATAAGAAACAAGAACTTCCATCAATGCTCATCCATCATCCTAAGTCCCTGGTCTCATACATAATTGCTAACTTCCAACCTATTCCTTGTTCTTAGAGATCCCAAGTAACACCAGAGACATGTATTTTCCTGTGGATTAGAGAAGGGGGAGAGGGAGAGAGAGGTATATTACTTCTAAGTTGTGAGTCAGACAGTTTCCCAAAGAAAGTAACATCTAAGCTAGTTACTTAAGATCCATAGTGATGTCAAGAGCTAAAAATAGATGATGGAGGATATTCTGAGGGTCTGCACAGAGTTTGGAGGTAAGAAAGAGCAAAAAGAAATATTAGAGGGGGCAGAGTTTAGACATGTCTCAAGCAGTTGTCTCGGGAGTATAGGCTTGTTATGTTTTTCAAGGGGGACAGCTGGGAGCTTGGAGCAGTTCTTGAATAGGCAAGTATCATTATCAAATTAACGTTTTAGAAGGAAGGAAGATTTGGGAAGAGGCTGATGTAGTAGTCATCCAAGAGAAGAGAAACTAAGAAAGTGACAGTAAGCATAGAGCAGAGGAGGTGGGCTGAGAAGTGATTGGGCAAAAGGAAGGACCAGAGTCAGAGACTTGGTGCTTAAGAAGAGATGGAGGAGGAGGTGGACATGATTGAGAATGTAGTTCACAGTTGGTTGAGTCTTCAGGCTTGGCAATGGATGCATCTATTGCATGAATACTTACTAAAGCACTGCTCTGGGCATGAGAGATGGAGCACTGAACAAGACAGATGCCTGTCTTGGTGGATCTTACTGTAGACAAGACAGTAAACCACAGGGTGTGTGTGGTGAATAGGTGCCTCTTGAAGAGTTGAGTCTATAGTGGTGAATTGCTGATCAGAGACTTGAAGGAAGTCAGGCAGCAAGCCATGCACAAATGTAGGAGATGGAACTCCAGATGGAAGGTGCAGGTGTTTGAAGGACACAAGTGTAGGAAGGACAATGAAATTTGAAAAAGGTTGAATGAGGGGCAAAGGGAGCAGAAGATAACATGCAGAATGTTAGAGCTATTTAGGAGGTAGAATGAGCAAGTTTTAGTGACTGAAGAATCAAGTATGTGTGTCCAATCTGCAATCTTTAGGCCATGTTTGGCCAATAATAACTGTGAATGTGGTCTAGCACAGATTCTTAAACTTACTTAAAAATATTGTGAGACCTTCTGCATTTTTTTTCTTGTAATGTGACTGCACAATTTTTAAGTACAAACTGTGTAGATGTCATCGTGTCAAAATGTCAAAAGGTTGGACTTGCCTGATAGGGTCTTCAAGGTGTGTTTTGGGTACAAGTGACTAGGTGTATGGCAGTAGCTTTCACTCAGGTGGGAAATGCAAGAGGCAAGGCTTGCACTGATAAGGTTGTGGGAGAGGTCCCTCTGACATCTGAGGGCTGTATGGGTTGTTCTCTTGGAGCTGGCTCACAAGCACTAGGCTTGATGGGCCTAGACCCAGCAGAAAGATCTGTGCTAGATAGAGCCACACCTGGTTATGAAATGAAATGACGTCACTGAAGGAGAGTGAGATGAAAGAAAATATGAGAGAAGAACTGGGGAAGAGGTACCAACCTGCAGGATGGGCCCAAGGAGAGGTGGAGGGATGGGCCAGAGAAGGAAAACCAACTGTAAGTGGGCTCACCAAGGAAGAAAGTGGCCTTGTTAAGACTGTTAAGTCTTGTGGACAGGAGGAGTTAAGCCAGGGCAGAAGTGAATGTATTGCTTTAACCATCAGGAAGTCCTGGGCAACCTTTCTGAAAAACATTTTCCATGCAGTGATGAGTGCAAGAGGCAGATTGCAGTGGGTTGAAGAACTCGTAGGAGGTACTGAAGTGGAGATGGCCAGTGTAGACAAATTTCTCAAGAAGCTTAGCTGTGAAGAAGAAAGAGGGACAGAGGGAGATGTGGAGGCAGGTAGAGGGTTTTGATTCCCAGATGGGAAAGACTTGAGCTTCTATAAATGGGGACAGGAAGGAGGCAACAAAGAAAGAACAGTTAAGAATATGGGAGATAGAAGGAACGGTGGTTGTGCATGAGAGAGCAAGGAGAGGGCCCAGATCTCAGGTGGAACCTGGCCTTGAGTAGTATGGGGCACCCCTATTTCTGCCAGAGAGGAAAAGTAGTGATGGTAATGGGTATATAGGTGCATCGAGATTGGTACCAGGAATGCTTCAGGGAAGTTCAAAGACATCAACAAGCCTGCCCAAGCACAGAAATGCTGGAGCCAGCTAGAAGGAAAGAATACTTGTGGCTGGGAGTCAGGGAGGACACCTCTCAGGAAGCAGCATCGGATCAGGAGCATGAAATGAAGCATGAATGAAATCAGCAAAGGCATAGAGGAGTGAAAGGCTGGGCATGCAGATGTAATATTGAACTAGTTTGATGACGGTTGGGCAGGAGTGAGTATAACAATGTGGATGCCACTGGCAATGGCAGCTATAATAATGTTAGCATGTGTTAAGCACCAAACCTCTCCTGCGGTAGATGCTTTAGCATTTGTGGATTCATTTAATCCGACCATACCCTATGGGATGGATATTTCCCCGTTTTGCAGATAAGGAAAATGAGTCCCAGACTGGTGAAGAAATGGATCCCAGCACAACAAGCTGGTAGGTGGTGGGGCTGGTATTGAAACTCAGGCCTGTTTGAGTCCATCTGTCCAGAAAAGCCATCTGAGCCCATATGATGAGGGAGCCTTCAATGCCAACTTGAAGTCTTAGCTTTATCCAGCAGACAATGAGGAGCCGAGATGAGCAGAAGAGGTTGGTGCCGAAAGGTGAACTTTAGGGAGGCTAAAAAAGAAAGAGAAGGGGGCTGTCAGAGGGAGAAAGAGCAGGAGCCTGTCCTTGGTAAGAGGGGAATGAACAGTGAGACTGGACTCTCATGTTTTCCTCATGACAGCCTTAAGAGTTGTGGCATTTTTATCACGTTGTAGAGATGAATGGGAAACTAAGGCTCAGGGCTTGAGACCTGGGTCATGTGATTTTGCTGAATCACTGTGTATGTGGAACAGTGTGTCAGAGGGATCTCCAAGTTGGAGAAGGGTGTGTGCACAGATGTGTGTGTGTGTGTGTGTGTGTGTGTGTGTGTGTGTGTGTATGTATGTTCATGCATGTGCTAGGTGGACCACAGTGCCTTCCCCTGCTTGTTGTCTCTCCTCCTCATCTCTTCCTGATCCTTTTCGTGCCTGGATTCTAGACTTTCTTATAGTCTCTGAACTGAGGAGTCTGGGAATGGGATGTTGCCATTTCCTTGGCTGTCCCCAGAAAACCCACCTTTTCACTTCTGAAACATCTGATGCCCTCCCAGCTCTGCTATCTATCCATACACTCCATGACACTGTAGCCCCACTCCAGTGACTATCACATGCAGCCTGGCCCCTTAGAAATGAGGTGTAGAAACAGTTAACAAAATCCTCCATTGCTCCTGTTTCCATTTGGACTGTTTGCTAGGCATTTAATGTTTGTTCTAGACCTTGCAACAGTCCTGGGAGTTGGCAGTCCTGGCAGTTGGCAGCATGAGCCCCTTTTTACAGATGAGGTAACAACTCCCAAGTGGGGCAATACAATGCCCAAGGGCACATAACATAGAAGCACGTGTAGAGCCTGGGTTTAGGCCCAGGTCTCCCTCCCTCCCCTCCCTTCCCCTCCCCTCCCTTCCCCTCCCTTCCCCTCCCCTCCCTTCCCCTCCCTCCTTCCCCTTCCTTCCCTCCCCCCTCCTCTCCCTCTCCTCTCCTCTTCTCTCCTCTTCTTTCTTCATATCTTTCTTTCTTTGCCCTTTTTTTTGTGGTTCTAGGAGTGGAACCCAGGGCCTTGCATGTGACAGGCAAGCGCTCCAGCGTTGGGCCACATCCCTAACCCATGAACCCAGGTCTTTTTGCTTCTAACGCTGTGCACTTCCATGCTTGATTTCTAAGCATCATTCTTGGTTTTGCTGACCTTGAGTCTTAAGGAAATACAAATCTTTATTCTGTAAGGACAGAATAGATTTCTAGCACAAAACCTGGAAGGACTGAGTCTGAGACCTGAACCTCTAAGAACTCCTGATTCAGACCTGAACTGTATTTTATACACAGTTGTGTGACCTCGGTCAGTGTATCTAACTTTGTGAACTTATCTAAGTTCATTTCTAAAATGCTGCTTCTGTAGAGTTGTTGCAGGAGTTAAATGAGATGCGCAAAGTTCTAGCCCAAAACAGGTTGCTGTTATTTATTGGGAAATGAAGGCTGGGCACCTGTCAGAGTCAAAAATTGTGTTTCTATACTGTGAAGGTGACCCTAAGATTGAGGCTGGGTTGGGGAGGGCTATTCTACAAGGGACCACCCATAGGCTCCTTGGAGACTGAGTTGGATGTGGCCCTGGATAATGTGTCACACTGGCTTCCCCATTTGGACCCCCATCCTAGCCCAACCTCCCAGTTCTGGCCCTTCATGTATCTCCCCTTCTCTGCAAACTAATGTCTCTGCCTCTCTCTGTCACCCCTGCCTGTGGCCTCTACCCCGCCCTTCCTGGCCCCAGGGAAGAGGAGGAGGAGGAGGAAACTGAGGAAGAGGAAGAGGAAGACGCTCACCAGTTCTGCTGTCCGGCCTCCGAATGCAGTAGTCCCTCCTCTCGGTAACTGAGAGGACAAGGGCCATTTTCTATGCAGAAGCAAAAGCCTTAACCAGCCCCAGCCCCCTGCCTCTGTGAATCCCTCATGGGACCCTGTCCCCTGCTTCAGGAACCAGATGGGCAAGCATCATGCTCTTTCTTCCCCGACCTCCTTCTTGGAATTCCTCCCCACCCCTGCTGTCTCCCCTAGGCTCTAGCCCTTGAATTAAAGAGCTGGAGTCCTAGATTTTACTAAAATATGGGAGAAGCAGAGCTTGGAGCTTGAAGCTTGGAACCTGGACCCTCTTGCACCCATACCCCACTTCCAGGCACCCTGGAGCCTGTTACTACTGGAGAGGTCTCCAAATGACACCCCAAGGACCTACCTCTGTCCTCTGTGAGCACAAACAGAGATGCAGGGTGCCTAGGGCTCAGAGGACCAGACGGGAGCAGGAACCCAGACTGCCTAGTTCCCCGTCACTCATCCCCTTGCTCCTTGCTGTGGCCATAGCTGCCATTTACTCCACTGCTTGAAGGCCTCACCTCATACCCTCTCCCCAACCCCATCACTCCCATAGCGCTCTGTAAACATGATCAGGAGGAAAAGGCCTTTCAGCATGTGTGTTGCTATGTATAAAGAAATTTCCATCAATAAAAGCTGATCTCTTCTCTCTGTCTGATGTATGTTCCACCCCACCCCATCTCCCTGTCTCCATTCCCACCAGAACTTTGCCTTCTTTCCTATCCAGGGCTGGTAATGGGCTGGAAGACAGAGTAGGAGTTGATTTGTGGCATTGTCAACACCTAAAAGTCATTCAATAAATAAATGTGTGAATGTCTCCCAGCATGAGCACACCTGTTACTGTCTTCAGTGCACTAGCTGGAGGCATCTTCAAAATGGCTAATCTTGGACATGACCCTTGACTTCTGCAATACATATAGTTTACCCGTCTGGAAAATGGGGAGAGTGGATTGACCAGGGTCACCAGAGTTCTTCCAGCTCTGACATTCTGAATCTGAGATGCTACCATTTTAAGAAGCTGTAATTATGAGCTTTGAAAATACGATGATGCAGGGACATATTTCATACAGTTCTGTGAGTTCTCTTTCTACAGTGTTATGATACTTGGATTGTCTAATCCTATGATTTTAAATTTCATAATTCTACCATTAAAAATTCTGATGATATGATTTGAATATTCGGATTCCTTGGTTCTGATACTGTAACTTAAGATCTCTGAGAAGAAGCCATTTCCCCAACATGAATGTAAACATTTCCTTGACCTGGCTCTTTAAAGCAGTGGTTCACAACCTGTGGATCACCTAAGACCATTGGAAAACACAGATACTTACATTACAATTCATAACAGCAGCAAAATGAGAGTTAGGAAGTAACAAAGAAGATAATCTGATGGTTGGGGATCAGCACAGCATGAGGAACTGTATTAAAAGGTCATAGCATTAGGAAGGTTGAGAACCACTGCTTTAAAGGGTGCTGTTGGGAGAGAAGACAGTGACTTCTATGGATTTGTGCTCCCCCTTCCATGATGTGTTTATATTAGGAAATGGAAAGGTGGGTGGGGAATAGTAGGATCCAGGAGGGCTTGCTGGAGGAAGAAGGGTAAGAACTGGGTCTCAAGTATTGGGAAAGATTTGATTAGGTGGCAAGAAGTGAGAAGACATTACAGGGAATAGGGACCATATGGGAAAACAATACCCACAGGGGTGCTCCAGGGTCAGGTTAGGAAGTGGTGAGTAATTAATGTGTTCAAATGTCTCTCCAGAGTGTGTGAGTCTAGGTGACCTGTGACTGAGAGAAGGAGATCATCTATGCTTTATTTGAGTGGAAATAGAGGAAGTGGGCAGGGGTTAACTGAAGGAAGGAAGAGAGCAAGTCAAGGGCAGGCGGTCATCTTGGGAACTGGAAGAGTGGTAACTCCCATTCAGGCAACTGAATTGGCTGGATCAAACAGGCTCTGTGGTGTGGGAAGGGAGCAGGCTTATATCCATTGTGAGAAAAATATACCTCCATGTGTCTGTGTATCTATGTGTACATGTGTGTGAGGCTGCACAGGTCTCACAGTAGTGAGAGACTGTGTGAGCTGTTGTAGATCTAAGGAAATGTGATTGTGTGAGCCAGCATGAGGAATTCTGAGAATATGAGGTTTCTGTGTGAGGTTCTGGCTTTCTGTACCTGGAAGTCTCTATGTATGTGCCCAGTGAATGTAATCACAAGGGTGAGATATGGTTGACTTTTAAACATGGGGCTGTGGCTCTTAGGGTAACAGTTATCACGCAGATGGTTACACACATGCAGACATATGTTACCAGCGGATTTAGGCAACAAGGTAGCTGAGCAACAGATGTATGCTAGGCCCTGACCTGGGCATGGTAGCTCCATGAAAGTGAATCATGCCAGGCCACTACTCTTGGAAAACAGATATGGGGATCAAGAGTGGGCAATGCATACTTCAAGAGAAGATCACGTTAGCTGGTGGTAAGGGCCACCAGGAGGTGGGTGAAGACGAGACACAGAGGAGACAGTACCTGATCTTGTTGGTTTTGGGGAGGGTGAGAGTGAGTCAGAACTGATTTGGCTGGAAGAGCTGCCTGCTCAGGGTACACAAAATGAAGATGAGCTCATCTAGGCCAGTTAAGTCCAAAGGTGAACGGAAGAAAAGACATTTTGGACAGGAAAAATAAAGCAAGTCTGTGAATGCAAGCCCGGAAAGATGATGGATGAGCTTGCTATAGAGGAATTGCAAGTAGCCTATTGTTCCCTGTTTGGAGCATACAAGACAGAGTGAGAGGCAACAGGAAGTGCTGGGGTGGGGGTGGCGTGGATCTTTGTAGCTCAAAGTGCAACTTTTGCCTAGGAGATAGGGAAGTTTTGAAGAGAGGTCACTTTCACTGTCTGGCTTCACCTGGATCTGTGGGATTGGATAGTTCTTAAAATTTGTTTGTAAAGTTCACTCCAGCTCCGTGGATCTCATGTAAGAAGCCATGAATCATTCTTCTTAAATGCGGGAGCTTTTCCCATCTAACTTCAGGCTTTCCTGCTTCCTCGCTTACCACTCCACAAATATTTACCGGATGTCTAGTCCCTTGTGTGCTACTATGGGAAGAAATGGAGAGATGGATTGTGCAGGGACTACACTGTGGAAAGGGACAGGAAGAACATGAGCTTTGTATGCAGACTTGCTCTTGTTTTCTGTGTGTGGATGTGGGGATTGAACCCAAAACCTGGAGATGCTATGCAAATGCTCTGCCACTCAGCCATACTTCCAGCCTTGTGTGTTCTTTTGAGTCTCGGCTCCTCCACTACTTGTAGGAGACTCTGCAACTGAGTTTATCTCTCTGTACCTCAGATTCCCATCTATGTTGTATCTCCTTCAGGGAGAAAACTCAGACTTTGCACAGTTGCTAGACCTAGTGAAAAGAATAAATAAGTTACAACTAATACTTTTCTGGGGCTTCAAATGAGCAGATTCAGGATTCCTGCCCAGGTCTTTGGGCTCCCAGAATCTGCTTTCCCACTGTTTACCTGGTAAGCCCTCAGGCTAGTGGTTAGTTAATCTAGGATGAATTCGGGATTGGATTCTCTGTGGCACTGGATTGGACAGCAAAAACATCTTGCAGAAGAGCTGTCGAGCAGTGGCTGCTTTTCCTTAGTATTTCCTGCCATTCTCTGTCAGCTCCAACCTCCTTGCCCAGTCTTTTCCCTCTAGAGCCGAAAGCCATTGGTTCCATCTCCATAGCCTCACCTTCTTGTTTTTTTTGTATTTCACTTCCAGTCCCTTCCCTTTCCAACCTAAGTTGTCATGGGGATAGTTTTCAGCAACCTTGCTTTCCTCTTGCCCTCATCTTATGGTATCCATAGCAACAGTCTCCATTCATTTCCATGGCAACTGCATTCTGATCCCATTCCCTGCTGAATTCCTGGCTCTGGGCAGTACCAATAAAAAGACGGAGGGAGAGAAGACATCCCCACACTAAACAGGAGTAGCATCTGGGAAGGGTCAGTGCCCCACCCTCTCTCATGGTCAAGCCAGCCTCAAGTCCCTAGAAGGCATCCTATCCTGCTTCTCCCTATCTTAGAGCCTTGGCTTACAAGAGTCCCCTACTCTCATCTCTGCTAACTCCTCCTAGGCAAAGCACAGTCCATGAGCTTCCTCTCCCAGGAAGACTTCAAGACAGCAGGAGGGCCAGCCCAGGCTTTGGGTCTGAATCCCCATCCTGCCAGTTACTAGCTCTGTGACCTTCGTCAGTCAGTTTCCTTCTTAGAGCTGTCTTCTTCCTCTGTAAAACAGGAATCCTAATTCTCCCCTTGTGTTTGCCATGCAGATTAAATAATGTGTGGAAAATGCCTGACACAGGGTAGGTGCATAGTTAAGTGCCAGTTTATTTTTATTCTGCTCAGCCACCCCCAAGCAGAAGGAATCTCTCTCCTTTACTCCCCATCACTTCCTGTATTCCCCAGCCCTGATAACTTTCCACTTTGTTCTGTGGTTATTTGTGTAGCATGGCTTATTCTCCCCTTCTGCAAAGGATACTCTCATTTCCCCCTAAAGAATAGTCCAGCAGGCAGTGTGTGTTTGGGTCGACATGTATTCATGTTTACTTCCGTGTGGCTATGGATGCGTCTGTGATGTTATACTTATTTGTGTGTGTGTGGGGGGGGGGTTCCATGTGATTGGCCTGTAACTAAAGTGTTTTTAGTGTTTACGGGCTCTGACTTGAAGCGTTCCACACCTCCGGATTCTTTAGCAGTATGTATGATAGCAGGAGCAACCTCTCAAGCAATCTCCATTGTTTTGGCTAGTCTCTCCAATGGGAGGTTATGCTCCCACCCTACAGTCCCTGCAACTGTTCCCTTTGCAACCAAAATGGGGCAAGTTCTCAAGAGAGGAATTACCAAAGAGGAGAGAGCCTGGAGCAGCACAGGCCTGGAGTAGGAGAAGCGCTGAAATGTCATTAGAGGGCAGTCTGGTCTCTGAGTTTGCATCCTGGCTTTCTTACTTCATAACGATACATGGCCCTGAGTTACAATGATATCAACTCTCCCTTTCTTCATTTTGAAGGGGGCTAACAAAGCCCGTTGCAGGGAGCAGAGATGACTGCAGAGCCCTACAGTAGCATGAAGGAGGGGCATGTATGTAAGGTAACCTGTGTGAAGGAGGCAGGCAGGTGTGGAAGGGCACACCTAAGCTAAATGTCGAAGTGTGAGCAGAAGGTAGCCAGATTTGGGTGTGATATATGACTCAGGCCAAGTAAGGAAGCTGGAGGCCGTTCTATTGATGATAAGTTAGGTTACATCCCTTCTATGTTCATCACAGTCAGATCAGAAGCCAAAATCTTTATTTTGGTGTCTCAGTGTCTCTTGTGTTAATTGCCTTTTGTTGCTGTGATAAAACACAAACCACAAGAAACTTGGAGGGGAAAGGGTTTATTGCATCTTACACTTCCAGGTAACAGCCCATCTCTGAGAAAGTCAGAGCAGGAACTCAGGGCAGAAACCTGGAGGCAGGAACTGAGGCAGAGACCATGCACTTAATGGCTTGCTTCCTTATACACCCCAGGACCACCTGCCAGGGTGGCACCATCCACAGTGGGCTGGGGCTGGGCTCTCCCACATCTCATAAACAAGAAAATGCCCACACATATGCCCACAAGCCAGTCTGCTGGAGGCAAATCTCAGTTGAAGCTCTGCTTTTCAGGTGACTCTCTCTTGTGTCGAGTTGACAGAAACTAACCTGGACAAATCTCATTGCCTGTCTTATCTCTCATTACTCTCTCTTGTTCACTATGGTCTGGCTGTCCTGTCTTTTTCATTGATCCTTAAGCATGTAGACATGTTGTACTGGCTACTCTCTTGCCTCAGACAGCTGCACAGCTCACTCCCTCATTTCCATCAGGTTCTGCTTCTGTGTCATCCCCCACCCCCATGCCAGGGCTTTCCTGGACACCACGTCTAAAATAACACATTTGGCTGGGTTTATGGCTCCAGTGGTAAAGAGCTTGCCAAGTCTGCATAATTCTCTGACTTCTATCGCTCGTCTGTCTCCGTCTCTCTGCGTCTCTGTCTCTGTCTCTCTCTCTCTGTCTCACGCACACATGACTAAAACAGCACCTTTTTACACTCTGCTTTATTTTCCATCTTAGTGCTTAGCTCTACTTGAAATGATAGACATTTGCTTCTTTCTTTCCTTCCTTCCTTCTGTCTTCCTTTCTTCTTCCTTTCTTTTGTCTGTTTTCCTCAACTCTAATATCACCTTCCCGAAGAAATAATTTGGTGGCTTTGCTTTTTTATTGTATTTTCGGTGCTTAGTGCTGTGCATGACACATGGAAAGTACTTGGTTATTGTTTATTGAGTGAATTATAGGAAGCTGTGGCAGGATTTGATGAGAAAACAAGATGGGCTAATTTGTATGTTTCAACATTCTCCCTATCCACAGGATAGAGAAGAGATTTGCAAATAAGACTGGAGTTTGTGGTACAAAATTAGGGTGAGAATCTTATTAGAGCAGTCGCCAAGAACATTCACTGACTCCCTCATGCCAGAAACACCTTACTCTGGTCTATGCCCCATATCCTTTGCCAGCCAGATAGGCATTTACCAAATTCTCTTCCTATGCTGAGATACTGAGAGTCATGCACTCTTTGCCAAAGCTAATCTGTGCCAGGAAAAGGAGTCATGTGCAAAGGTAGGGGCTCTGAGCAAGATCAGCAGTCATTTCTGGCTAGTGGCAAGATTTAAGGGGCATCTCAGTAGGGGCATATGACTTGAATCTTAACAGAACTAGCATGTGGGGCATTTCTCAGATTGTGCTACCAGAAAAGATGGGGATGGCCTTGGGAGTGGAAGATAGTATATGAGCAGTTTGAGAGGTAAGGGACTGAGGAACATCTGAGAAAAAGCAGGATCTAGGCTCAGATGAATTATATTAGGGGCTGCTTAATGATTGAGAGTGTGAACAGCCGGGCGGTGGTGGCACACGCCTTTAATCCCAGCACTTGGGAGGCAGAGGCAGGTGGATCTCTGTGAGTTTGAGGCCAGCGTGGTCTACAGAGAGTGTGAATTCTGAAATCATGCTGCCTGGATTTGAATCCTGCTTGCATTGTTGGTAGCTAACCTCCCTGGACTTGTTTTCTATATAAAATGAAGACAAATAACAACTTTATAGGGTTGTTAGAAAGAGCAGCCAAGTTATTGAGTATGAAGTGGTCAGAACGAGGACTAAATACTAAGTGTTCTAGAAAGCATTCATTGTCTGTTGAACCTCGGAGGGCCTTTCATGCCAGAAATGATGGGAAATTGGACTAACTTGTAGGCAGTGTGAGCAGTGGATGTTTTTGTGGATAGAGGAGACAGTTGACCAAACTGGGTTTGAAATGTGTACGCCAAGGGAGAGGTGTGAGAGGTTGGTGAGCAGGATCTGCCATCCCGAGGGAGACAGGAGTGTCTTTGATACTGGGCTGGGTCTAACTTGTGGGAGGGTGGCAGCAGGCTCTCTGAGGTCTGAGAGAAGGAGAATTTAGGGTGGGAAGCAGTCCTTCAGTCTCATTCTGACTAGTACTTCGGAGGGGGAGGATGAACATCGAGTAAGAATTCCCACCAGGGCAGAGCCAGCTCCTCTGCCTCTGACTTCCAGCACAGAGGTGTAAGCTCCCAGACAGTGGAAAGCTCTTGTGCTAGTAGGCAACCCCTTCCACCCACCCAACTTACCCTTGCCTTGCACCCTGGCTCTGCCAATAGAAGCTGAGGAGAGGCCCTTTAATCCCTTTACTAGCCAGGAGCTCCCACAGCTGTACTGCTTCCCCAGGGGGGAAATCATACTTTTAGCCCCAGCCACACCCATTCTCCCACAACCTCTCCACTCCTCAGCCTTCCTGGTTCTCCCACCTCTGTGCTTCTCACATGCCTGGAGCTCTGCCGCACCTGGGTTCCCTGGCAGCCTGGTTGCCATGGCACTGTGGGAGCAGGTCGGGCAGAACAACAGCTCTAGTAACCCAGCAGGCAAGACCTGGACCCAGCTCTGCCACCTTTCTACCTGAGAACCCCTGCCCTCCTCCCCAGCTGAGCAGAGGAGGACATGAGGAGAAAAAGGAAGCTTCCCCGCAGGCAGCTCTTTACCTGTGAGGATGCTGAATGGGAGGCACTTCCACTGTGGCCCAGCCTGTGCCTCCACCCTGCCCTCTCACCAGCAGCAGCAGCAGAAGCAGCAGCCGCAGTAACAGCAGCACTAACAGCAGCCGCAGCAGCCGCAGCAGCCTGGGAACCCTGGGAACTGGCAGCCTGGACTCCAGGCTGCTAAGGGCAGGGGCAGGGCACAGGGGCAAGGCTGGGTTGGGGAGGGGGAGGGGAGAATCTGGATGGGCAGGGTAAGGAATCATCAAACAAGACTGGGAGGGGGCTATACATCAAGAAACTGGTCTGGGTAGTTCTGGAAAATCATTGCATGGGGTTATGAGGGCTAGAGCTGGGAGGGAAGAGGTGTGGGGGGGAAACTAGGCCATCAGGGGGAGGAAGATTTGAGGTTGGAGCTGCTAGGGACGGGAGTGGAGGAGACTAGGGTAGGTTGTGACTGGACCACATTGTGAGGACGGTGGGTAGGAAGGACTGAGGACAGAACTGAGGAAACACCCCGGAAGGAACGTGTCTCAGAACGAAGTTATGGAGATGGGGTTTCCAAAGGGAAGGAAACTGAAAGGGAATGAAGATAAACAAGGGTGCTTGAGGAAGCAGGCAGTGAGGAAACAGATGGACGGTCTCTTAAATGTTGGGGTCCCTAGGTATCTGAGGAAATGGGAGAAGATGGGGTTGGGGGGGCAGGATTAGTGTACTCACTCAGTTGGGCCTAGCAAGCCTCTCTCCTTGCCACATCCTAGCTCTTTTTATCTCATCCCCACAGTGTGGAGGGTGATGCCCCAGGCAGTGACCTGAGCACAGCGGTTGATAGTCCTGGGAGCCAACCCCCCTACCGACTGAGCCAGCTGCCCCCACCAGCAGCCACATGGGGGGCCCGCCTGCTGGGGTGGGCCTGCCTTGGGCTCAGAGGCACGCCTCCAGCCGGCCAGTGTCGCCCTGAGGAAGCAGGAGGAGGAGGAGATAAAGCGCTCCAAGGCCCTGTCAGACAGCTATGAACTCTCCACAGACCTGCAGGACAAGAAGGTGCAGAAGAGATGCTCTGGTTGAAAATGGAGTGGATATAGAGAGAGCCAAAGGAGGAGTTGGGGTGTGGTACTTGAGGGTGGTATTCAGGGAGGGACAGTAAAGCTGGAACTGGAGAAGACTGACTCCAGGGCTGTCATTGTACAGGTGATTCACATTCACTGCACTCAGCAGACATTATTGAGCTCCAATAATGGGGTCCAAAAGATGGAGAGAGACCTGCATCCAGCCTTCAAGGACATGCAGTCTAAGGGGGGGAGGCACACACATAACGTGACGATTTCACAGTATGATACAATACACTGTCTGGAGGGGCTGGGGTGGAGAAAAGGGAGCCGGGAAGGGAGGACAATATACAAGACTTCAGAAAAATAGAGCCTGGAAGGGCAGTTATCAACATGTTAATTATGGCTATGCCTAGATGTTTGGACTGCAGGTGAATCCTCCCTCGCCCCCTCCCATCTTTCCTTCCTTCCTGCTTTTCTCTTACTCTGATTCTCTTTCTTCTTCCTTCAACTTATTACTCTTCATTTACTGTTTCCTTTCTTTCATTTTTTGGTTTCTCTAAGCGTTTTCTGATTTTAAAAACTATGTTTCCTTTTTTCTTGCGCCTATATACATCCTGGATTATCAGTGAGAAAACACCGGGCACAGACAGGGCCTGTCAGGACTTCCCGCAGTTAGTTGTAACTTGAGTGGGGTATGGTTGAGGACCAAGGCCGTGAGGCTCTGGCAACTTTCTGAACTTGTTCCTCTGACAGGTGAAATGCTGGAGAGAGAGTATGGGGGCTCCTTCCTGAGCCGCAGGGCGCAGGACCATCCAGACAGCCTTTCGCCAGTATGTATGAATAAGAACTTTGAGCGGCTGCGCAGCTCAGCTTCAGAGAGCCGCATGTCCCGCCGTATCATCTTGTCCAACATGCGGATGCAGTTCTCTTTTGAGGAGTACGAAAAAGCACAGAACTGCATACTTCGAGGCAAGCCTGCCTCACTGGATGAGGGTGCCATGGCTGGTGCCGGAGCCACCGGCTTGAACGGTGTCTCCCTATGGAGGCTCCTGTGGTGGGGGCATCGATGGTGTGGAATTCAGTCACCACATCTGGAGAGTTTTTCTAATGACATCACAGAGCTCGAGGACTCCTTCTCCAAACAGGTCAGGAGCCCTGAAAGGGGCTTTTCTTCTCCATTCCCAGGCTCTGGCTGCTTCTACTGCTTTTTATCTAGTTTCCAAACTGCAAGAACGTGCACTACTGAGCAATTAATAGCAACAAATAGCAGTGATTTGAATTGGGAGTTTGAGAGTGATGAGAGAGAATTGTTAACGTGAGAAAAAGTTACAGCTGAGTGTATAATAGAAGCACTGGCAGGGCTGAGACAGGAGGATTAGGAACACCTATATAAAACAAACAACAAAAAACCCTAAGGCAGGGATGCAGCTCAGTAGTGGAGCTCTTGCCTAGAATTTTCCAGATCCTGTTTTTTTATCTTCAGTACTGTTGGGGGGGACTACATTGTTAAAACAAGCATGTTAGAATATGGGGGCATAGGGCCAGCAAGATGGCTCAGTGGCTGAAGGCACTTGCTGCCAAGCTTGATGATCCCCAGAACCCACACTGTGGAAGGAGAGAACAGAGTGTTTATTTTGAGTACTTTATTTTTATGTTGTGTATCTCTGTGTGTATGCCAGGTGTGTATAGTTTCCCAAGGAGGCTAGAAAGGGATGTCAGGTACCTAGAGCTAGAGTTGAAGGTGGTTATGAGGGATCTGGCATGGGTGCTGGGAACCAAACTCCAATCTTCTGCAAGAGCGATATATATTCTTAACCACTGAGCCATCTCTCCAGTCCACAAAAACTGATTTATAAAAAGATTTATTTATTTTATTGTATATGTTTGGGTGTTTTGCTACATGTAATGTATGTGCACACCTGATACCTGTTACATTCAAAAGAGAATGTCTGATCCCATGAAACTGGAATTATGAATGATTGTGAGCCACCCATGGGTGCTGGGAACCAAACTTGGTCCTGTGAAAGAGTAACAAGTGCTCTTAACCATTGTGCTGCTAGTTTTGTGTCAACTTGACAGATGGTCGTTTTAGAAGAGGAAACCTCAGTTAAGAAATGCACATATATCAGACTGGCCACAGGCGAGCCCACGGTGCATTTTCATGTTGATGATTGATGTGGAGGGTCCGGATCACTGTGGGCTGTGCCACACCTAGGCTGGGGTCCTGAGTGCTATAAGAAAGCAAGTTGAGCCAGGCAGTGGTGGCGCACGCCTTTAATCCCAGCACTGGTGGGGCAGAGGCAGGAGGATCTCTGAGTTCAAGCCAGCCTGGTCTACAGAGTGAGTTCCAGGACAGGCAGGCTACACAGGGAAATCCGTCTCAAAAAATCGAAACCAAACCAAACAAGCAAAAAGGAGAAAGAATGCAGGCTAAGGTAGCCTGCCTCCAGGTTCCTGCCTTGAGTTTCTGGCCTGACTTCCTTGGATGATGGACAACATAACGTAAAATGAAATAAACCCTGCCCTCCACAAGTTGCTTTTGGTCATAGTTTTATCACAGCAATAGAAACTGTAACTAGAATAGAAATTGGTACAAGGTTCATGGGATATTGCTGTGATAGACTTGACCATGTTTCGGGAGAATTGTGGAAGGACTTGGAAACTTGGGGCTAGAAAAGTAACAACAGATAGCCAACTTCCAGCCCTGAGAAATGATTCTTGACAGTTTTCCTCTCATCTTCGCATATGCACCGTGACATACAAGCACATGTGCAACACACACATAAGTGCACACACATGCAAGTGCACACACACAATAAATGCAATAAAGCAATAAAATATGAGTCTATAGAACAGATAAGAAACAAAAAGTCCCCACTGTTTGAAACTTGCTATAACAGCAAATAAAGGATTTACTAACAGATAATGAACACCTGGTGGATGCCAGGTTCTCTGTATGCTTCACAACAGATCTGTAAGGTAGAGATTATGTTCCCCATTTCATAAAGGAGGAGACTGAGGCTAAGGCTTGTGCTCTGGTTCATATTCTCTAGGATCTCCCAGTCTGGTAGACAATAGAAGACATATAGGTGCATGTTGTATCCTAAAACAGAGTATGTTCAGAACCAAGAAGGATTCTGGGAGGACCAGAGAAGTGTCTTGGAGAAGCAGCATTGTAACTAGGCCTTACAGGACTGAAAAGATGTAGCTAGTTAGAGATGTTGAGGAGGGCATTGTTTGCTCAGGCAAAAATGTGGAATGATGGGAATGGACATGGCAGTGAGTGGAATGGGAGGTCATTCTAAGCTAAGGATATTTTAGCATGGCTCTCCGGGTGAAAAATCCCAGTTGTGCCATTCCCCAGCTGTATGACCTTGGACAAACAGTTTCACCTTTTAACCAGCAAAAGGGAGATAAAGCTTTCTATTTAGTGCTGTTGCAGAACTGTTGGGAAGATGCATTCAACTAGATAACATGCATGAAAGCACCTGGTATATGGTAACTGCTAAGTTAGTTGGTTTTTTTTTTCTCCTAAAACTGAGGTACTTGGTAGAAATTATTGAATGAATCAGGCTTTATAAAAGAAGAAATCACTGTGATCTGAGCTCTGTTATCTGACCCTATCATTGTCTATGCATGCTTCTATGAGGCCAGTAAAAATATGGAGGGAAGAAAGAAGTAATGAAGGAAGATCTGCATCATCCATCCATTCATTTATATGATAATTAAGCATCTTTTCTGTGTCAAGCAGTAGCTGATCTAAAATAGAAACTGAGCTCGCACCTATTCCTCAAGGGAAGAGTAGAGAATAGGAGAATAGCATCTGATGGAAGAGATAGAAGAACCAGGCCTGATCTAGCACTTCGTGCTATCTAAGTCAGATGTGGGAAAATGTATTACTTACCTATTTCTGTACAGCAAACTACTCCAAAATTTAGTAACTTAAAACTGACCTTAGGGGCCAGTGAGATGGTTCAGTGGGTAAAGGCACTTGCTGGGCAAGCCTGGCGACCTGAGTTCAATCCCTGGAACCTATGTAAAGGTGGAAAGAGAGGAACCAATGCCACCAAGTTGTCCTCTGACCTTTACACACACGCTGTGGCTTCTGTACCTATACCTACACATCATGTGCTAACAGACACAGTCATAATAAATTGTAAAACAAATAAGAAACCCTGACATTAGAACTGAGCTTAAGCAACAAACTATCTCTTTGCTTTGTTTTTTCTTCAAACTTAGCCTCTGAAGTGCTCTGATTACAGTGTGCACCACACGCACACACAACCAACCAACATTTATTATGCAGTTTCTGAGGGCCAAGAAGCTGTGAGGGGCATGCTGGATGATTCTGCTTCTGGATCTCTCAGGAGGCTGCTGTCAAGCTGTGTAGGACACAGTCTCCAAAGGCTAGAGGGGCCTGGCAGGTTAAGTCCTTTGTTGGCAGTTCCTCCCCGTTAGACTGTTCACAGTGTGGCTTCCCTTAGGCAAGGAGTCTGAAGGATACAAGTCAAAGGAGTATGCAAGACAGAATTTGACAGTCTCATTCCAGAAATGATATACCTTCATTTCTACCATGTGTTGTGGACCACACAGACCAACTCTAGTGCACTGTGGTATCTAAGATTATGAATACCAGGAGGAAGAGGTCATTAGGGGCCAGTTTGAAGCTAGATATACAGGGAGGTAGAGTTACTGGGTGCAGTTCAGATCCTCAAGAGTAAATATTATGGATTTCCTAAGAGATATTCACACAGAGAACTCTGGAGGAAGCTGAGATTTGGGGTTTTCCTGGAAGGAATTTGAGATGGTATGACAGAGGTTAAGAGTGTGGCTTGAATGAGGGAGGAGTACTATTTGACTTGGGTTGATACGGAGATAGACATAGTGGAGTGTCTGTGAAGGCATTTTGTCCTTGTTAGTCCTAGCCTCTGTGAACTCTGACTACCTGGGAGTTATTTTGTAAACTATTAAGAACCTATGGAAGCTAGGCGGTGGTGGTGCACGCCTTTAATCCCAGCACTCGGGAAGCAGAGGTAGGTGAATCTCTGTGTGAGTTCGAGTCATCCTGGTCTACCAAGTGAGTTCCAGGAAAGGCTCCAAAGATACACAGAGAAACCCTGTCTCAAAAACAAACAAACAAACAAACAAACAAACAAACCTTTGGGTTTAGATTTCCTTGTAAAATAAAGGGCTGGACAACACACAATGAACTCAATGGTATTTTTGCAGACTTCTTGTTTCATACTGCTTTGTTTGGACATTTTTCATCTAACTGTCTTTTGCTTGTGTATTATGGTTTCTGTTTTGTGTTTTATGGGTTTTGATTGAATAAGTATGTGTGTGTTTCTTGTGCTTTTTCTTTGATATTTTTTAAATTATATTTTTCTGGTTTGTTTGATTTTTTGTTTGTTTTCTAAAGAGAGAAAGAAGGCATGGTGTTGGGTAGGTAAGAAGGATCTGGGAGGAGTTGGGGAAGAGAAACTTTGATCAGAATATATTGTGTGAAAATAAATTTATTTTCAATAAAAAATATACATACATACAAAAGGGCAACAAAGGGCTGGAGAGGTGGAAGGTTTGATTCCCAGCACCCACATGGTGGGTGATGACTCTTTATAACTCCAGTTTCAGGGGATTTGATACCCTTTTCTGGTCTCCACTGCACCAGGCATACATGTGGTGTACAGACATAACATGCAGGCAAAACACCCAACACCCATATACACTAAGTGAATAAATAAATATTTTAAAGTTTAAAATAAAGAACCTATGGGTGGGGGGAGGCGACACAGACACCTGCTTTCCTAGCCGACCCACCAGGAAGCTTTCCCTGCCTTTCCTTCTGTTTTCTCTCCTTCTGATCCTTGCACCATTCCTCCCTTCATCATTCCTCCCTTTCCCTTTTCACCTTTCACTGTGTGCAGGTTAAGTCTCTGGCTGAATCCATCGATGAGGCTCTGAACTGCCACCCATCAGGGCCTATGTCTGAGGAGCCAGGGTCAGCCCAGCTGGAGAAGCGGGAATCAAAGGAACATCAAGAGGACAGCTCAGCCACATCCTTCAGTGACCTTCCCCTCTACTTGGATGACCCAGTTCCTCCTCCATCACCCGAGCGACTGCCCAGCACAGAACCCCCACCCCAGGGCCGCCCTGAGTTCTGGCACCAGCTCCCCTCCCACCAGTTCCTCCACCGATGCCACCAGGGACCCGGGAAGATGGTAGCCGTGAGGAAGGCGCTCGCAGGGGTCCTGGGTGCTTGGAGTGCCGGGATTTCCGGCTCCGGGCTGCACACCTTCCCCTCCTTACAATTGAGCCTCCCAGTGACAGTTCTGTAGACCTGAGTGACCGCTCAGATCGCGGGTCTGTCCACCGCCAGCTGGTGTATGAGGCTGATGGCTGCCAGCCCCCATGGGACCCTGAAGCACAAGGGCCACCAGGCAGGGCCCCAATCCCACACCGCCACTACCCTGCCCCTGAGGGTCCAGCTCCAGCCCCACCAGGGCCCCTGCCAGCAGCCCCAATAGTGGCACTGGGCCCAGTGGTGTGGCTGGAGGTCGGAGGTTGGGGAAGTGTGAGGCAGCAGGTGAGAACTCTGATGGTGGAGACAATGAGAGCCTTGAGAGCTCCAGCAACTCCAATGAGACCATCAACTGCAGCTCTGGCTCCTCTTCTCGGGATAGCCTGAGGGAACCTCCAGCCACTGGCCTGTGCAAGCAGACTTACCAGAGGGAAACGCGGCACAGCTGGGACTCACCAGCCTTCAACAATGATGTGGTACAGAGGCGGCATTACAGAATTGGCCTCAACCTCTTCAATAAGTATGTTCTCTCAGTTCTAGCCTCTTTACCTCTTCCCATCCTGCATGGGCACCTTGTTTTAGGTCCTAGCTCGAAGCAGTGACCTTGGTTCTACCATCCTGTCATTTGGTGAAATGGTATTTCTCCCCAGATGTCCAGGTATCAGGACTAGTAGAAGGGTGGCAGAAGGTGGATGCAGTAGTGAATGCTTGGGAAACTTAGCACTCAGTAGACTTTAGTCAAAGGGATTGCCACAGTTAGAAGACAGCCTAGGCGCTGTTGTGAGCACCAGGCCAGCCTAGGCTACAGAGTAAGACCCTATCTCAAAAGACAATTAACCAAAATAAGAAACAAAGGTGGAAAAACAGGGTTGCCAAATAGAGAGGCCCCCAACATGCCTGAGTTCGGGTCTTAGTACTTTCAGTATCTGTTTGTCTGATCTTGAGCAAGATGGCAAGATGTTCCCCCCAAATGGCTTCCAGGTGTTGTCATCCCTATACCCCCTTTTCAGAGGGGAGGCAATCTAGAATATGGGGACTAGGACCCCTAATCTGCCTTTGTTCACTCATTGTCTAGCCTTAGGCAACTTGTGTTCTTTCTTTGGGCTCCAGTTTTTTCATCTTTCTGTAAGTAGGGTTGTGTATTTGGACAGCAGGCTGCTGTGACTAACGGTGACTAAGCTCTTCCTAGGTGCCTGGTCCTGTGCCAGGTGCTTAGGAATGTGGGTGAGAGTGTGGCATTTGATTAGAAAATAATTAGAAAACATAAGATGTAATTAGAAAACATTAGATATAGTGGAAGGCATTTGATGTAATACCTCACATCTTTATAGTCTGTTAAACACTGCCACCTATATTTAAGTTTCACAATAACTCAGCAAGGCCAGTAGTAATGTTCTTATTTTAGAGATAAGGAACTGAGATCTGGAGAAGTAAAAGAGGCTCTGCAAAGCCATACAGTTAGAAAGTGATTGCTCAGAGAGACCCCTAGGACATCAAAGTCCAAACTTCCAAATTTTGGTTTCATGGGGCATTCAAGTTCTGCACAGGGCATAATTCCAACCCAGGTTTTTTGGTCCCACTCTGAAAACAATGGAGGCACCTCATCTGTAGAAACAGCCACAGAGGCTGGGTAGGATGTAGGACATGGAACAAAGTAACCTATTCACTTCTTTCCTGTCCTGAGGGTCCTGAGATGCAGTCTGGTCTAGAGCTCAGGCCTTTTCTCAAGACTCTGATGGTTTCTGGAACTATCCGGGCAGAGAGTAGGTTCTCATTTCGATACTTATTTTCTTCCAACTGTGGTATGCCTCCACTAAAAGAGGAAATTGGTGTGAGGATGCCTTGGAATTTTGAAACTCTGTGAAATGGGAAAGGTGCTTCTTCTTGTGCTGTGACCACATTATAGAGCCTCAGCTCTCTGAAGCCTTGGTTAGTCGGGCCTCAAATCAGTTCTAGAAATGGGACCAAGCACAGTTCTAGAGGACCAACTGTCTCACCTACCTCTTCTCTTTCTGCAGGAAGCCAGAGAAGGGTATCCAGTATTTGATCGAGCGAGGTTTCCTGTCGGACACTCCTGTGGGGGTGGCTCACTTCATCCTGGAGCGGAAAGGCCTGAGCCGGCAGATGATAGGGGAATTCCTGGGGAACCGGCAGAAGCAGTTCAACCGAGATGTGTTGGAGTGAGGACCCCAACATGGGGCAGGCGGGCTAGGGATTCCTGGAAAAGGAAGGCAGGAGGAAGGGAGGGGGCAGTCCGTCTTTTGGGCTCAGATAAACCTTTTCAAAACATGATGGATAGATTTTCCTGTTCCCATATCCCTCTGCTCCTAAAGGATCTTAGCTCTCTTGACCCTATTCCTAAAGTCTTCTAAGAGTGGTTCCCCACGGGGCATGCTTACCTAATACTTTGCTTTGGGCCTCAGTTTCCCATCACTGAAATGAATAGATTAAAGGAAAGCACTCTTAGTGAGCATGTACCTTCAGTTTTCTTAAACTTCAAACTTTCTGTTCTCAGGTGTTTTAGGTCCAAAGTTTGGAAGCATGTCAGTGGGAGTGTTGGGCTGCTTCTGCTTGTGGGTGGCTCAGTGGTTTGTGTAGAGAACTGAAGAAGGCCACCACCCACCCACCCTGCTTCTTTACTTTCCAGCTGTGTGGTGGATGAGATGGACTTCTCCTCTATGGATTTGGATGATGCACTCAGGAAGTTCCAATCCCATATTCGAGTTCAGGGTGAGGCCCAGAAAGTGGAGCGACTCATTGAAGCCTTCAGGTGTGCCTGCTTCCCACTCCTGAAGCCATCCCTTTGTACTTTGGTGCCCTGTTTCCACAAGGCGCTTCTCTGAGCATTTTAATTTTCTCACCATGAAACAGAAGTGAAGGGCAGGTGTGCTGAGGGATGGGCCAGGAGGATCTCTGAGTTCGAAGCCAGTGTGGTCTACATAGTGAGTGCCAGGCCAGCCAGGCCTACATTGAGAGACCCTGTCTCAAAGAAACAAAATAAAAACTAACCAAACAAACAACAATCCAGAAATGGTAAATCCCATCTTGAGAGGCCTTTTGTAAGGTTCAGAGGTAGTAAATATAAAGTATCTAGCTCTAGCAACTGAGATACAGGCATATTAATATTAATGACAACATCAGTAGTAAATGGTAACATTCATGGATCTGGGTGTGTAAAACAGTGATAGAGCATTTGCTTGCTGCATGACTATGAGCCTTTGGTTTCTGTGCCCAGTACTGGAAAGGAAAAAGAAAAAGGCTACCATTCTATGAGGTAGATGCTTCTGTTGGTATTTCTATTTTTGTAGATGACAAATCTGAAGTTCAGGGACATTAGAGTAAGTTAGCTGAACCAGGATTTGAACTTGAGTGTATCTAATGCCATAATATCTGTGCTCAGCTCTAAATGCTTTGAAGATCAAACAGAGCTGCGTCTAAATCTTGCTCCACGCCTTTGGAGCATTTACAGGAGAGATGGAGGAATTGCTGAGAACTCATTTCCCATTATGGTAGAAAGATTTGCTTTGCAGCCAGATGATCTGTTTTCACCCCAGCTTTACCATTCACCAGCTCTATTGCCTGGGCAAGTTACCTCACCACTTTGAGCCTTCATTATAACTGTGTAGAATAGGACTGCTTGGGAGTTGGAGGTGTGACTTAGTGGTAGAGCATATGCTTAGCATGCTCAAGGCCCAAGGTTCTATCCCCACCACTACATACCCAAAGAAATGGGGAAATAGCAGTCATGCAGCGGTGTGATCAACTGCATGAGACAATGCACATAAGTCTCCTGGAAAAGTTCCGAGAAGGTAGTGATTATGATTTTTCGTGGTAGTATTGGGGAAATCAAAGAAGACAGACTTGGAATACTAAGGGAATGTTTCTTGAAGGAAAGGGTTTATGATGGCACCCTGGGCAAATGGTGGGTAGGTGGAGATTGCTGGCACCTAAGTCTAGACTTGACCCTTGTTGTCTCGCAGCCAGCGGTACTGTGTCTGTAACCCTGCCCTTGTACGCCAGTTCCGGAACCCAGACACCATCTTCATCCTTGCTTTTGCCATCATCCTCCTCAATACCGACATGTACAGCCCCAGTGTCAAGGCTGAACGCAAGATGAAACTGGATGACTTCATTAAGAACCTGCGAGGTGACCAGAATTTCCCATCTATTTTGCCTGCCCATCCTCAGAGAAAAGAAACAAGGGTGGGGATGGGGGTAGGGTGAGAGAGATCCCAGATGTCTTTATAAATTAGCCTTCAATGCTGTCACTTTATCTCACGGCTGGATGTCCCAGGGCATTCACTTATTAATTCACTCAATTATTTGCCAGGCTGTGTGTGTGTGTGGGGGGGGGGGGGTGGGTAGCTCAGTAGCTGAGTGCTTACCTCGCATGTGCAAGGCTCTGAGTTTGATTTCCAGAACTGCAAAGAAAAACCAGGTGTTTATCCATGTACTCACTCTCAACCAGCTGTTTACTAAGTATCGACTCAGGTTGTAGAATATGACTCTTGTTTCAGAAAACAAAACAAAAATAGCCTGGCTCTTAAACTATTCACTCACTTAGTTATTCCTTTATCCATTCCTTATTATTGCTCTCCTTATCTTTCCTATTTATACCCACAAAGACTCATTTGATTATTTTAGATACCTTTCCCTCCATTCATTTATTCATTGAGCCAACCAACCAGTCAGCTACTTACTGGATGCTTAATGTGTACCCAGTAAAATGAGTACCAGGGACAATGGAGGGGAGTCTGCTATAGTCTCTGTTCCTAGAGCTCTCCCGGCTTAAGGGAGAGATTGACATGTAGTGCCTAGATAACCACGATAAGACAGAAAGTGAACAGTGATGTCAAAGAGGCCAATAGACAACCAGAGCTCTACAGAAGGCGATCTTACCTCCTACTGACTTCCCAGAGGACTCGAAGATGACAGACTAAAAATAGAAGAGGGCTTACCTAGCAGAAAGAATAACAAAGGCCCAGATGGAAGAAAATGTGAAGTTGTTTAGAGAACAACTGAGATGGGGCAGATGAACACTTGGGAAGGTCAAGTGGATCCACTATCTGAGGTTCTCCAGTACCAGATAAATGATGTCACTTTGATCTTTTCTTTTGGTCTATTGTAATGATGTCAAGCCCTAGCTCTTGCCAAAGAGCAGCCTACTAAAATGGCACAGATATGATTATTTCAAAAGAAATGAAAAAAGGGAAATAGAGATGGGGAGAACAAGACCGTCGCTGACTGTCATCATTTATGTAGTTGAAGGCTTTGAGTTGTCTGGCAGCTAAGGTAAAAAGGCAGTGGGGAGAAGAATGTACTTTTAGCACTTGTGCAAGGAAGAAGTATGGTATTTCCAAAGGAGAAGTCATTTTTTTAAATAGCAGAAGCTTTAAAGAGAAGAGTGAGAAGGTTTCACTCAGCACACAGTCAAGAGTGGAAAAGGATGGTAGATTTGCTGTTTCTCATAATTCATTCATCCATACACATATGCTCACCACATATACAGTCAGTCCTCCATACCTGTGGGTTCTTCATCTATGAATTCAACCAACTGTAGATTGAAAATATCTGGAAAAAAAACTTGTATCTGTACTGAATAATACAGTAAAACCACTGTTTACATTAACATTGCAGTAGCTATTGTAAGTAATATACAGATGATTTAAAGTAACAAGAGAATGTATGTAGGCTATATGAAAATACTACCACATTTTACAAGACCAACACCTTACCATTTAGCGACTGTACTTGACTGTCCTATTTTATATATGAGACATGAGTATCTTCAGATATGAGTATTGATGGAAGATCTTAGAGCCAATTGCCTATGGATATAAAGGGGGTGATTGTGTGTGTAACTGTATATATTTCCTTCAGTGATTGAATAAATAAGCAAACAAACAATACATGTTAATTTTAGGAATGTAGGGCATGAGGCTCTATTTCAGCAATAGACTGTACTTAATAATCATGAGGTCCCTGAGCTTAATGCTCAGCACTGCCAACAATTATTTTTTCTTACATTTATTTGTTTGTTTATTGGGGTGTGGAGTGTGTGTGTGTGTGTGTGTGTGTGATGTGTGGGCATACACATGCCACGGTGTTCTTCTGGAGGTCAGAGGACAGCTTGCAGGCTTTAGTTTTCTTCTTCCACATGTAGGTCCTGGGGATGGAAGTCAAGCTGTCAGACTTAGCAGCAGGCACCCTTACGTGCTCAGTCGTCTCTCTGGCCCCCATGTATTTTATTAGCTTACTCTTCACTTAACTTGCTACAAGGATTCTCTCACATTATTGAAATATTTTAGTAAGCATCAAGTTTATAGATAAACTATCCTTTACTTAGCTATTCCTCTATTGTTAGAAATTAAGCTGTTTCAGAATTTCTTCATAAATAGCACTTGGTGAACACTCTTTGATATCAGTCTCACATACATTTCTGAATAATTCCTTAGAATAGATTCCTTGGAAAGGAATTGATGAGTCTGAATAGTTAGGCTCCTGCCAGATTAGTTTCTGAAACTGTTACATCAGTATCCATGCCAAAGCCCTCAGATTCTTACTAACTCTGGATATTATTTTCAAGTAGTATTCCCAGTTAAGAGAGCAAAGATAGCCAGGTGTGGTGGCACACTTCTTTAATCCTAGCACTTAGGAAATACAGGCAGATGGAATGAGAGAGAGAGAGAGAGAGAGAGAGAGAGAGAGAGAGAGAGAGAGAGAGAGAGAGAGAGAGACAGAGAGAGAGAGACAGAGACAGAGACAGAGACAGAGAGACAGAGACAGAGACAGAGACAGAGACAGAGAAAAGGGAGGGAGGGGGGAGGGAAGGGAAGGAAGGAAAGAAGGGAGGGAGGGAGGGAGGAAGGAAAGAAGGAAAGAAGGAAAGAAGGAAGGTAGGAAGAAAGTCATTCATGGGGGATGGCTGGAGAGATGGCTCAGCAGTTAAAAGCACTGCTGCTCTTCCAGAGCACCCTGGTTCAATTCCCAACACCCACATGGTGGCTTACAACTGTCTGTAACTGCAGTTACAAGGGATCCAATACCCTCTTCTAACCTCTAAAGACAGCAGGCCAGCAACATGATACACAAACATACGTGCAGACAAAAGCACTCATATATGTAAAAACAAACAAACAAACAAATAAATAAATCTTAAAACAGAACAAAAAACCACGGAAGGAAAAAAGTAGTACCTGATCATCTCAATTACAGTGTGTTATAAGTTTTTAGACAAAATCCCTACCCTGGCTAAAAAAGTAATTGGCTGTTTTGTTGAAAAGCACCTTCCCCTGTCCCATTCATAGCTAAAAGACCAAGAATACCCACTTTTTTTTTTTTTGCTAAGGTTCATGCTGGGTGTGGGAGGTTATGGAGACCCCCCTACTGTCTACCCTCCATATTGACATAACATACTCCTGTGTTACATTTTTCATGTAGGGGTCGACAATGGTGAGGACATCCCCCGAGACCTCCTGGTAGGCATCTACCAGCGCATCCAAGGTCGTGAACTGCGTACCAATGATGACCATGTGTCCCAGGTGCAGGCTGTGGAGCGCATGATTGTTGGCAAGAAACCGGTGAGTGCCTGGGAAGGGGGCACTATTGTGTGGTAAGTCGCTCCCCTCCCCCAGCCCCAGATTCCCCTTATCTGTAAAATGAAGTGGAAAATATTGTATTCCTTGGGGATCATGGTGCAGATTATGGGAGATTCTCCATGTAAATGCATCTAGTATATTGCAAAGTTCATAGTAGGTGCTGTATAAATATTTTCTTCTCATCTATGGTTTTGTCTGCCCATCCCAAGTAAGAAGAGTCAAGCTAATGTTTTCTATGAAACAGATATATTTTGGCCAACAAACATTTATGGATGGCTTATTCCTGATCCCAGTGTTTTACTGGAATCCAGAGGCATAGAGTGAATCAGACACAATTTCTGTCTTTAGGGGCACTCAGAGATGAGTGAGGTTCCAAGACAAAGACACAAATAATAGTTTGGCCTTGTGGTCTAATTTAGAGGAACAGAAATCAGGGAGAGGCCATTTTAAGCCAAGGGAAGTCAGAAAGACTTCTTGGAAAATAACTTTGGAATTGGCGATTTGAAAGGGGAGCAAAATACGGCCATGCAGAGCTGGGCGGTAAAGGCATTTTAGACCAATGGCTATCGGGACAAGGACAAGGTGGCAGAAAAGCTTAAGGGACTTAGTTGTTTATAGTCTTTGTGTGTCAGATGTACATTTTGCCTTGTTAAGGTACTCAGAAGCTTGAAACTGATGGGATGACCTTGCTGACGCCTATTTTTCCACATCTATCCAGGTCCTGTCTCTTCCTCACCGTCGACTGGTTTGCTGCTGCCAGCTCTATGAGGTGCCAGATCCAAACCGCCCCCAGAGGCTGGGGCTGCATCAGCGGGAGGTTTTCCTCTTCAATGACCTCCTTGTGGTATGGGCACTGGGCAGAAGGAAATGGGGGGAGATAGTCAGCACAGCTGCTGGCTCTAGAGCAAACCATGGTATGTGGAGTGTGGTGGGGCCAGTGCTCCGCATGCCATCTGCATGGTCTCCAGTGAGGCATAACCCTTCTCTGTCCTCCTTTCCCTTCATGTTGATGTAGTGACAGCCACACAAGGGCAGACAATGTAAGGATCAGGGGAAAATGGAAGACCTATAACCTGGGATGTGGTAGGAAATGTCCCTGTCCATCACAGTAGCACAGAGCGTTATGAATCTGTGGCCCCATGAACCTTTCAGTTGTCTTGATGTTGGAAGTGATTGAAACAAAGTACATCACTGGCACGGAGATACACATCTTTTAGTGAGGGGATTTGTTGGATTCTGTGGATAAGAAGGGATTTTCAGGATTTCCTGGGCAAGAATCACTCTTCAAGATGGCTTAGCCCTGACTGCTAGAATCGGTTGTAGGTTTTTTTGGGGGAAGGGTTTTGTTGTTGTTGTTGTTTTGTTTTGTTTTTTTCTAATACAGGGTCTCACTGTCCTGGAATGCACTATTGTAGACCAGGCTAGCCTCCAACTCACAGAGATCCACCTGCCTCTGCCTCTGGAATGCTAGGATTAAAGGCGTGCACTGCCACAACTGACTAGAATCTGCTTCCTAATGTGGTTCGCCTCCTACTCTATGTTCTCCACTGTTTCTCGGGATTACAAAGAATAAGTATTCCCCCTCTGCTCTGAGACAGTACTCCAGGGATTTGAGAACAGCAATTTTGTTCCTTCTTTGGTCTTGTACAATGTAGTATTTTATCGGCTCTTTGAGATACCTACTAGAAACCAACAGCAAACCTTCAACCAAAAAAAAAAAAAGTGTTCTCCAGAGAAGAGCAAAAAAGAGAAGGAGGGGTGGGAGAGGGAGAGAACATCTTCAGGGAAGAAAAGGTGGGAGGAATGAAAGAAAAGAAAGCAGTGTCTTCTCCAGACATTCATCTGTATCCTGTGGAAGCAGGGGTCACAATCATCTCCAGTTGAGAATCACCACTTCAGAGAAAATGCCGCCAACATCCTCTCCAAATCTTAGTTGCTTGCTTCATGAAATAGTGCTAACCCTTCTCTCTTAGAGTTGTCAAGAAGATGAAGTAAGAAGTCAGTGCCTGGCATTTCAGTTCAGTAGTAGAGTGCTTGCTTAGTATATGCAAGGATCTGGGTTCCATTCCCAGCACTACAAAAGAAAAGAAGAGGAAGAGACAATCACACCTTAACCCTAGGCATGCCTGGCGCACACAGGTGCTGAGCCACTGTTAGATACCCTTCATGCACGGACACCCTCTGTGTATGTAGCTCTATGCTAGCCACTGAGTACATGGAGATAAATCAGACTCAGTCCTTGTTTTCAGGGACTCACAATCCAAAGGACCTAAAATGTGTTTTGCAACATGGTGTGGTGATAAACCCCTGTAACCTAAGCGTTTGGGAGGTGGAGGCAAAAGGAACAGGAAGCTAAAGTCAGACTGGGCTACGTGATGGAGGCCTTATTTCAACCACCACACCACATCCCTGCCAAAAAGTGTTTGACACCATGCTGTGCTGTAACCAACGTAAAACCAAATGTTTGTTTTAAGAGCCATTTGTAGGGGACGAGGCTGTATTTTAGAGATAAGGGTACTTGTCTGACTCCAGGTTTCATCCCCAGCATACAAAATAAATGAAATAAAACAGCCACTTGCAGATTGTCTGAGCTTATGTTAGTGTAGAATCCAGAATGCCTAAATACTTGATGAAGACTTTGGGTTGTTGAGAGGTTGTTAATCCTGTTCACAGGCTAGGTGGAAGTTGCCGTTATAAGCTAGTTCTGGATGGTGGAGGTTGGAGTAGGTGAGAGAACCAGAAAACGAGACCCCTGCCCTCTAGGCCAGCAGGGGGAGATCACATAGTCAGAACTGCCATAGAGTCTGACAAAAGAAAAGGTATAGATAGAACCGGCAACCTGGAAGCTCAAAAGAAGGAAACAGAAGTCTAGGTGAGGTATTAGGATAGGCTCTCTGGAGGGACCGCATTCATTTAGTTCTTTTAAAAGTTGTAGGTGCTTGTGTATGCTCATGATGTCACGAACTTGCATTTTCTCCCTCCTCTCTGTTCCTCAAGTTTCAGTTCTCCCTTGTGGGGGTATATGTGCTCATGTGTATATGTCTGTTACTGGGAATAGGTGGGGAAGGTGGTTACTAGAAATGGGTATCGCTTGGAAATTCCCCACCCTTAACCCAGCCTCTTATCTCTTTCCCACCCTTGTTTGCCAAAGGTCACCAAAAATTTTCCAGAAGAAGAAGATCTTGGTGACATACAGCTTCCGTCAGTCCTTTCCCCTGGTGGAAATGCACATGCAGCTCTTCCAAAATTCATGTGAGTCCCCTCTTGAACCCTAGCATGCATCCCAGGGTTTATCAGAGCCCATGCTCATCCTTCATCTATACTAGCTTCCAGCCTTTGAAGTCCTCTACAATTGGGTTCAAGTCTCCAAAGTATCTACTTGTCCAAGGATGAAAGGAAGTCTGGAGTATGATTTGGGTGTGGCCCCTGGAGGACGTGGAACAGCAATGTTTTATGTGTTCCTTAGTGAGCAGATGTGGCAGGCACACTGTGCTTTGAAGTACTGAACTGAGAAGAGCAGGATTGAGTGCCATTCAAGAGAGCAGAGTTACTGTGAGAGGCGGAGGGACAAAGGAAATGGTTTCTAGAAAGCAGTTCAGAATTCTGTTTGCCTTTACATCCTGGAGTCTGGTATAAGGTTGCCAAGGCTACCAGGAATTTGGGGACAAGGGGAAACCACTGAAGATGCTTGGGCACAGAAGAGGCATTTCAGAGTTGGATGTTACAGAAATAATTTCCAAGATGGACAAGGGGATGTGTGTTTGTAGGACAGTGTTTGAGAGGCAGAGCAGGAAAGTTACTTGAGCCCAGGAGTTTGAGACTAGCCAAATAGCGTGAGTCTGTCTCAGAGATGGCTGGCAGCAGTGGGGAGTGGGCTGTATCATTTCTCGGCTTCTTGTCTTAGCCTCTTTGCTTCACACCTGACAGAAATACCCAGCTTCTCCTGTCCCCCTCTCATTGGCGCAGATTATCAGTTTGGGATCAAGTTACTGTCTGCGGTACCTGGAGGGGAACGAAAAGTCCTCATCATCTTCAATGCTCCTAGCCTCCAAGACAGGCTGCGCTTTACCTCTGACCTGCGGGAGTCCATTGCTGAGGTGCAGGAGATGGAGAAGTACCGCGTGGAATGTGAGTAGCTACAGCCTTGACTCCTTCCCCCTGTCACCCGCAGATACCAAGAATCCTGTCTTCTGAGAACTGTAGAGTTGAGGGCTAGCTTGCCCAACCTTCCTACCCTCATTCTAGGAATCCTTCAGCTTCTGCCTGAATGGTTTCAGAGACGAGAGGGTCATTACTTCCTAACCTCAGATTATTATTCCAGTCATTGAGAGTCTATGTTGTGCTCTCCACCCCCATCCTTTTTTCCTTCTATTGAATGGTATGAGGGAAAAGACTCAGGGAATAGGAATTAGGACTGTAGCTTCATACTAAATGTCTGCTATCTGTTATCTAGGCAAGTTTGGGTGAGTTTCGTGGCCCTCTTAACCCTTTGTTTAGAACAAACAGGGATAAAGAAATCTTCACAGAGTTTGACAAGGACCCAGACATAGTGGTTGCATACCTGTAATCTCAGTACTGAGGAGGCTGAGGCAGGAAGATTTCAAATTCCCAGGCCAGCCGTGGCTATGTATTGAGTCTCTGTCGCAAAGAGAGGGTAGGGAGAGGAAGAGAAAATGTAGCGGAGAGGGAGAAGTTGAAGATGAAGGAGAGGCAGAGAGAAGAGACCAGTGCATCCATGGTTTTCAACAGTACCATTTCCTGTCTCCAATCCTCAATATCATCAGCTCCTGAGCTGAGGTCCAGCTCAATACCCAGGGCCTCCACCAAGTTATTTGGATCATAGATGATGGAAAATGGCGATTAGATCTCATTCTTTCTGGTATCCTCCAGGTTTTCTTTTCTCTAAGCTAAGCAATCACAGTTAAATAACATGGCATTGAGGAGAAAGGAGATAGAGAGGAACAGAAGCAGTAGTCAGTTCCTTGATAGGTTTTGAGCAAGGCAGAGTATCAGTTCAGTAGAGTGCTGGAACCCCTGAGGTTCCAGGCAAGAGATTAGCTATATCAGGAGAGGCCCACTAGACCAGAGTTTCCATGACCTCGTTGGAGGTATAGGGGGTGCCCAGGGGAGCAGGATAGACCTGCTTCTAGAGTGTTGGCTTCACTGATTTCAACTGTCCAACCCTGAGCAAACTCTATGACTTCTCAAGTTCTCGGATTCTTCTCCTGCAAAATGTAGATGATGCTCATAATGTGGAACGAGAGGGATCAAGTATGTGCTGTCCCCAGCATACTGCCTGGCACATAATAGAGGCTTTGAGCCCCATCAGTTTCATGCCCTTGCTCTTCCAAGAGCTCCGCTGCTATGAAGCAAGGCATCTGAGAACGGAGTGAACTTTGAAAGGACTGTCTTTCACCATAGGCAAGAAGGGTCTTCCCATCCTTACTATGAGTCATCTGTTGCAGAGCCCATGTTTAAAGGGCAGGGCTGTTTAGGGAGGCCTGTCTACAAAAGGGTAAAGAAATGAAAGATAACAAGAGGGGAAGGGAACAAGAAGAGTCGGCACTTACTTATATTCACAGGGAGGGAAGAAAAAGAAGGGGTAGGTGGCGTAGGATGGGCTGGGCACCTAAGGAGCTTTGAAGATAAGAGTTGCAGTTTGTGGGGTGGGGGAAGAGAACTACTAGGGGAGTAGGGGTGGGGGAAGGAGCAGAAGGCAGGAGGAAAACAGAGGTAGGCTGCTAGTCAATCAGGTGGGTTCTTAATGTTATTCCTGACCTTTTCCCATTTTCTCCAGCGGAGCTGGAGAAGCAGAAAGGTATGATGCGGCCTAATGCCTCACAGCCTGGAGGAGCCAAGGACTCGGTGAACGGGACTCTGGCCCGCAGTAGTCTGGAGGACACTTATGGGGCAGGCGATGGGCTCAAGCGGGTGCACTCAGTAGTTCCCTGCGAGACCTCTCTGATGCAGGTAAGTGTTCTGGGCCCTGCCCTGGCTGGGAGATGCGGACCAGGTGTCCTCTTTGCCTCCTGTCACTGGCTGCCAGCCTTCCTCCATCACACACACACACACACACACACACACACACACACACACACACACACACACACACCCCCTTCATTCAGAGCCCTGGGCACTATGTCACGGGGGCCTGGTAGCCAGGTCAGAACAGGTGGGGCCCAGGGTTTCTGCCAGGGAGTATAAAGTGGGGCCACAGACTCAGCCCTCTCCTCTTATCCCTCTTCTGTCTCTCCTTTGCTGCCTCTCCTCCATATTTTCCTTCCTCTCTTTCCTCCTTTTCAGCCTCTCTTCCTCCCTACCTCCCCCTCTTCAATGGGGGAAAGGGGTAATGGGGTGTCTGTCCCTGGGAGGGACCTAGGCCTGGTGCCCAGCTCTGGAGCCCAGCAGGTGGGGAGGGAGGTTGCTGCTCTGACGCTGGGCTCCTTGCTTGTGGGTGCAGGGAAGCGGGGGCGGCGTAACAGCGTGGGATCGCTGACAGCACCATCGAAGTAAGTGTCAGCTCCTGCCCCACTCATTGTCTGCATGAGCCCTGCCCTGGCCATGGAGCCCCAGAGGAGGAGGGACCTGTTGCCTACCCCCTCTTCCGTGCTGGGAACCATATGGCTGCCTCTCCCAGCCAACCACTTTCTCCATCTGTCCTCAACTCTGTCTGTCCTCACTCTGCCTGTCTCTCAGTCTGTCTTCCACTCTCCCATGTCCCTTCTTAACCCCAGGGCCAACTCCAAATAGGATGCCCTTGGACTTGGGCCTCAAGAAACTTTAACTTCCAAATCCTGCTCTTTGACCCGGAGCGAGTCACTCTGCCTCTCTAGCCTAACATTTTCTTGGCCTGAGAAATGGTCATGAGAAGGAGGTCCTACTGATTCTTCCTCTGCCCTCTGAGGTTCAACTGAGGTAGTGGATGTGGCAACAGAGCTGGGGAGCAGAGCTGGCCACAAATACAGGACTGCTGTTTGGTTTTTGCTGTTACTTTGGGGTCCCTGTTGCTCCAGCTTCAGGGACAGGGGTGGAGTTTAGGGCTGGGGGTTTAGGATATTTAGACTGGCCTGACTTCCCCCCCTCCCCCCTTTCAGGGGTCTGTTATTAGCAGTCCACGCCCTCACCAGAGGATGCCACCTCCGCCCCCACCCCCGCCGCCAGAGGAGTACAAGAGCCAGAGGCCAGTCTCGAACTCCTCATCTTTCCTGGGCTCCCTATTTGGAAGCAAGAGAGGCAAGGGCCCTTCCAGATGCCACCACCGCCAACAGGCCAGGCCTCTGCCTCGTCTTCATCTGCTTCCTCCACCCACCACCACCATCACCACCACCACCATGGTCACAGCCATGGTGGCCTGGGGTGCTACCTGATGGGCAGTCCAAGCTCCAGGCCCTGCATGCCCAGTATTGCCAAGGACCGGGCCCTGCCCCACCACCCTACCTCCCACCCCAGCAACCCCTCTGCCTCCACCCCTCAGCAGCCTCCACCCCTGCCCCAGCTGGGCTCCATTCCACCACCACCTGCCTCAGCCCCACCTGTGGGGCCACATCGACACTTCCATGCCCATGGCCCAGTTCCAGGACCCCAGCATTATACCTTGGCCGGCCAGGCAGAGCCCCAAGACGAGGGGCTGGAGGACACCCCCAGTTTGCTCCACATGGCCGCCACCCTTGCACCAGCCCACATCCCCATTACCCCTGTACAGCCCTGCTCCACAGCACCCTCCTGCCCATAAACAGGGCCCCAAGCACTTCATCTTCAGTCACCACCCACAGATGATGCCAGCAGCCGGTGCAGCTGGGGGCCCTGGGTCCCGGCCACCAGGGGGATCCTACTCCCACCCTCACCACCCCCAGTCGCCCCTGTCACCACACTCACCCATCCCACCTCACCCTCCTACCCGCCCCTGCCCCCACCCTCACCCCACACCCCACATTCACCCCTACCACCCACCTCCCCCCATGGCCCACTGCACGCCTCTGGGCCCCCTGGCACGGCTAATCCACCCAGTGCAAACCCCAAGGCCAAGCCAAGCCGGATCAGCACTGTGGTCTGAGGAATGGAGTGAGTGTGCTGGGGAACAGGATAGTCTGGGGAAATCCACGGGAGAGGGACCTGGCCCCTCTCTTCTTCCTCGGTTTTTTTCAAACTATATATACACTCAGCAGTGTCCTTCTTTCCACTTCCTCCATATCTCCAGACCCTTCTTCCCACCCCCCAACCCCCGCAGTCGTCATGGGGTTGCCTTCCAGATTGGAGGGGGGGCCCTTGCCACTTGCGGCCTGAACTTAGGCACTGCAGTGCTGGGAAGTGGTGGTGGGGGGGGACCTCTCCGCAGTCCTTGTCCTCCTTTTCCTGTCTTCCTCTTCTCTTTCTTGTCCCTGGAGTCTGGTTGGTGACCTCAGACCTCTGGACAAATGTGAGCTTCCTCGCAAGCTGGTGGAGAAGGCAGGCTCCTGGAGCTGTGAGAGGGAAGGCTTCCCTAGAAACTCCTCTGCTGTGTGGGGCTAGGACACAGCTCTGTGGAGCTGTGGCCAAACCTCAGGGCCTAGCCACACACCTTCATGTGTCTTTCTGCCTGCTGGAGGACACAGACCATCAGTGCACTCCGTGGGTGGGACCCCGCTTGTGCTGGCCCCCACTGAGGGCAGTGCTTCCTCTCTCGAGCCAGTCTGTGTGCGCCCTCTCTCCTAATAGGCCCCAGCCCAGACCTCTTTGGCTTCAGGAACCTGCCTTGCCCTGCAATGTTCTTATCCTGATCAAAGTCCAGACAGGTTTTTTTTTTTTTGGAGGTGGAGGGGGGGCTCAGGTCTGGGATGAGAAGGGTACTGCCCTCCCTCACCCATATTGCATGCCCCCCCCTTCCTACTTTTCCCACCAACAACTGAAGACAATGCACTTTACAGATATCACCCACACATATCTCACTGGGGCAGGCACCCAGCATCAGCCCTGGGGAAAGACTCCCAGAGGACCACCCTGAGCCCAAGATGTCCTTCCTGAGGCAGAGATTGAAGCCATCAGAGCTGGGGCTGCGAGCCAGAATGCCCAAGCCCCTCTTGTTCATCAAAATCTCCACTGCCTCGCCAGCCCTTTTGCAGCCCTGTTTATTTATTATAAATATATTTTTTACAAGTCCCAGCTCCTCTTCTTGCCCTACACATCCAGCTCCTTTCACAGTTCCTGCCTTCCTCTCCCCTGTCCAGTATGGGCTGCAGTACAGACAGACAGATGGACCCTCTATGTCAAAGGGTCCCTGGGCTTAGGGTTATGGGAGGGTGGTGGTGGAGGGACTGTATGGAGAGGAGCGGGGTTCAGGCATTGTCTTTTCTCCCTCCTTGTATATAAGAATGTATATTTGATGCCTCATAAAAGACCTTGTGCTCACCTCTGGCCTCTGCCTCCTACTTCTGCCCCTTCCCCACTGTGCAGCCCATGGAGAGAGAGGCACCAGTCCAGGGAGGTGATGTGCTAATGGTAATTCAGACAACTGGGTCAGCACGATGCGTTGGTTGGGTAGGAGGGTAGACGAGGGTCGGGTTTCTGTCTCATTTCATATGTTGTCCGCGTGACAGTGGCAGGACTGTGGGCTTTGGAGTTGATCCAGTACACATCCTGAGTACACACTTGGGCACAAGAGTTTCAGAGAATCATCCTCCCAAGTCTTCGTCACTTAAATTTACCACTTGGGATGACCACGTGTTGCTATGCTATCAAATTTGGAGGTCACAACCTGTGCGCAGAGTTAGGTTCAGCCACTTGTCTTCAGTAAGCCAATTAAAAAAGAGGAAAGTGCTGAGCGGTGGTGGAACACGCCTTTAATCCCAGCCAGGCAGATCTCTGAGTTCAAGGCCAGCGTGGTCTACAGAGAGCTCCAGGACAGACACCAAAACTATACAAAGAAACCCTGTCTTGAAAAACCAAAAAATAAAAGGAAAGCAGAATGAAAAAGCGATTTATTCAATGTGACCGTATTGGGAAGAAGAACGAAGAGGTCTAGAGAACCCCCCACATCTGTCTTCAGGGTCCTGAAGGGAGGTCAAAGTTTTATATAGAGGGTCAAGGATAGGTACATGGAAGCAGTCTGGTCAAGGTGAGGTCCCAGCCACCATTGACCCTTCCTTGTCTGGCTTTAGTCTCTTCCTGTATGGTGCTTTGAACTAGGTAAAATCTCTCTCCTGGAGACAAGTTCTCCTGGCATGAGATTCCTGGGGAAATCCCCTTTCTTTGGGGCCTATTGTTTGAATAATCTGAAAGTCAGATTGAGAGACACAACTGTCTCTTTAAAATATTCAAGCTGGAGAGATGGCTCAGTGATTAAGAGCACTTCCTGTTCTTGCTAAGGACTGGAGTTTGATTCCCAGCACCCAAATGGTGGCTCACAACTATCTATAACTCCACAACTCTGGGGGATCCAACACACTCACTTGCATATACTCACATATGCATACACACATATGCATAATTGCAAATAAAAATAAATCTTTTTTTTAAAAAGAATATTTTCCTTTCTGCCAGGCTAGTTACAGTTACATGGAACTGTGATAACTGTATGAACTAACTAATTCCAAGCAGCTAGGATGGAGTAGATATTCAGCAAGATAGTTCTCTTGTCTTCTTTGTAGATGTAGAGGTTGGCCATGTGGAAAGCATGTGGCCTCTGTTCTCACCCTTCCTGTGACTGGCCTGGTTTTGCCTTGAAACCCCTGCTACTGGCCCTCCATGCAATGGCTGGCCATATTTTTGTTCTTGAGGGCAGGGAAGTGACTTGAGCCAGGAAGCCTGGGTCTAGATTCTTTATATGTGCTCTGCGTATACACCTAGGATATTAAATAACAAAGAGCTATCTTTCATTTACAGAGAAGACAAGCCACACAGCAAGTCAAGATGAGGTTTTTCTTGACTTGTAGCCCAGATCCATTTCCACTGGCCCAAGCTGCTTCCCTGTAAAATGGACCCATTTCTAGCACCAATAGTTATGCCCTGGGTCTCAGCCTAGCACAGGACAGATGGGGCAGAGTAATGGCTCTTAGAGTCAGCAGGGTCTGACAATATTCAGTTGATAGTTTTGCTGCTTTCCCAGAACCTGAAAAGGTAGCATGGTTTAGATGACCATACACTTCTTGGATCAGTGCCTTTGATTTCTTCCTGGTAACGCATGCTGAAAGGCCATCCAAAGAAGATAGCTAGCAAGAGCAGCAGCTAGAGCCATATAAGCATTTGGTGCCTCCCTATGACTTGGACCTGAGTGTTTGAAGAGCCCAGATGTGGGGTCCACACAACATGTTTTGGTTTCTTCCTTGGTGGACTAAGCTAGGCTATCCTTGGTCTCTCCCCATTTTTTTTACCTAGAGATGGGCTAGAGATGGGCTCTATGTTGGCAGTTTAGCCTTTAGCACTCAGATACTGACCTGTGCTTCTTTGGCAATTCACCTGACACCTGCCTGCCCCCCTCCCCCAGCCTGGTTTACAGGACAATTGTTAGCTGATGCATGTAAAATGCCTACCTCCTGCCAGACTTACAGTCAGCTGTTCTCAGCACTACAGAAATAAGTGCAAAAGTTAGGAGTTCTTCACAGGATGCCCTAGCCAAGATCTCAAAAGTCGTCCCCCCCCCGCCCCCCCTCTCTCTCTTTCTCTCTCTCTCTTCTCTCTCTCTCTCTCTCTCTCTCTCTCTCTCTCTCTCACACACACACACACACACACACACAATTGATGAATGGAATTTTTAAAATTAAAAAAGTTACAGAATTCCAAAGCAGTGGTAGTACAGAATAAACACTCTCATTCCATAAGGAATGAGGATACAGAAAGGACAGACAGGACCAAGGCAAGCTGAAAACCATGTAGGGTGAACATTACATCCTGTAACTTCATGTCTGGTGTCTAGGGCATGTGGTATCATAATGTGACATCCAAAGGGCCTGGAAAGTCCTGCCCCTCTGGCCCTTCTGGTGGAGCCCACATGGCCCCTTTCTTGGGCTGGCCCTGTTGGCTGGCTGAAGCTTTCCTTAGCAGATGTTTCCATTTCCCTGACGTCTTGAACGTCCCGGGATCCCCACAGACTTGTCAACTTCACCCTCACAGCTTCATCTGTTGCCCTCTCAAGGGTTGCCTGTAGGGGTCCTGACAGAAGCCAGGTGATGACACATGCTTGTACACACAGCCTTGTGAGAGGTGGTGGCAGGAAGATTTGAAGTTCAGGGGTAACTGAGTTACATAGAAAGTTTGAGATATACTTGAGACCCTGTCTCAGAAAGCCCCAAACTAAACCAAACCCAAACTAATCAGCATCATGAGGATGATGGCCAACTTCTGCTGTCAACTATAGGATGAGGACTTCTGCTGTCAACTATAGGATGAGGGACTTAGACCATGGCACTCCCTGTCTTGTAGTGCCAGGATGGCAGAGAGTAGGAAAACATTTCCCTAGGAAGTGTGAGCATTGGTCACGAGTGTGTGTGTGTGTGTGTGTGTGTGTGTGTAGGCCAGAGGTTGATGTTGTGTATCCTCCCATCTTATTTTGGGGATAGGGTCTCTCACTAAACCTATCCATCAGTCCTTAGGGATCCTCCTGTCTCTACCTCAGTGCTGTGACTACTTGGCTTTCTTACATGGATGCTGCGGATCAAACTCAGGTCCTCTTGCTTCTGTGGCAAGCACTGTGCCAAATGACCCATCTCCTCAGCATTTTGCTCCCAGAGCTCTTTTTAATTAGAACATATTTACTTATTTATGTACTTATTTGTGTTTGTGTGCATGCTGTGTGTGGGAGGCAGTGGCACATGTGGTAGAGATCAGAGAACAACTTGTGTGAATTGTTTCCCCCCCCCCTTCTTCTGTATGGGTTCCAGGGATCAAACTCAAGTCGCAGGCTTAGTAGCAAGTGCCCTTACCCACTGTGCTATCTCATCACCCAGCTTTTTGTTTGTTTGTTTGTTTGTTTTGGTGTCTGGTTTTTTCGAGACAGGGTTTCTCTGTGTAACATACCTGGCTGTCCTGGAACTCACTTCATTGACCAGGCTGGTCTGGAACTCACAGAAATCTGCCTGCCTCTGCCTCCCAAGTGCTGGGATTAAAGATGTACACCAACCACCATCTGGCTCACCCAGCTTTCTTAAAGCAAAAATTTACGTTCCTGAGACTGGGATTAGTGGGATCCTACCAATTTCTGATATAACCTTAAGGCATTTTCCTATTATTCTAATTCAAACTGCTTCTTCTTTTTTTTTTTTTTTTTTTTTTTTTCGAGACAGGGTTTCTATGTGTAGCTTTGCACCTTTCCTGGGACTCACTTGGTAGCCCAGGCTGGCCTCGAACTCACAGAGATCCGCCTGGCTCTGCCTCCCGAGTGCTGGGATTAAAGGCGTGTGCCACCAACACCCTGCTAAAACTGCTTCTTTTTAACTGTCTAAATCTTTCTCCCTTCTCTTTTCTCCCTCTTCCTCTTTCCTTCAAACCACAGCCTTTCCCCCATCTCACTCCTTTCTTTCTTTGTTTCTTTCTTTCTGTCTTTCTTTCTGTCTGTCTGTCTTTCTTTCTTTCTTCCTTCCTTCCTTCCTTCCTTTCTTTTTTTCTTTTTCTCCCCTTCCCTTCCATCCCTTCTGCTCTCCATACTTCTCTCAATTTCTGAGACTGGGTCTCAGTATGTAGTTAGCCTAGGCTGGCCTCTAACTTAGGTTCTTCTTGTCTCAACTTCTCAAGTGCTGGGAATAATTGTGCACCACCACACCTGACTCCATTAACATCACTATTTTAGTGTCCAAAATGCATTAGCGGGGCATGATGGCACTGGCCCCTAATCTCAGCTACTCTGGAGGCTGAGGAGGGAGGACCACAACTCCTACCTTGGGCTACAGGAATGAAAAGTGGGTTCAAGACCAGCCTGGGCAACCAAGACTCTGTCTTTTTTAAAATTATTTTATTTTATGTGTAGGGGTGTTTTGCCTGCATATATGTCTGTATACATGTGTGCCTGGTGTCTGTGGCCAGAAGAGGGCTTTGGATCCCCTGGAACTGGAGTTATAATTATGAGCTGCCATGTGAGAATTGAACCTAGGTCTCTGGAAGAGCAGACAGGGATCTTAACCACTAAGCAACTCCAGCCTCCCTACACCTTTAAAAACTTTTGAGATAGAGTCTGGAACTTACTATGTCAACCAGAATGCCATTGAGCTCACAGAGGTGTCTATGCTCTGAGAGCCTGTCTTAAAAAGCAAAAGACATAAAGCCAGGTAGTGGTGGCACACCCCTATAATCCCAGCACTCGGGAGGGTAGATCTCTGAGTTTGGGGCCAGCCTGGTCTACCCAGAGAAACCCTGTCTTGAAGAAACAAACAAACAGGCAAAAGATATTAAAGATAAGCTGGGAATAAAACTTAGTGATAGGGGCGCTTGCCTAGCACACACTGGTCTTAGGTTCCATCCCAGATACTATAAAAACAAACAAACAAAATCAATGAGCACAAAATTGTAGAGATCCTTTAAGGTGATTCCTGTGTCCTTTGACATGTCTCCATCTTTCTTTGAGCATCACCTTTTTTCCTGGCACCATAAGATACCCTTAGATAGTTTTCTAATTTCCCCGCCCCCAGCCCATAAATCAGGTTTTTGTTTGTTGTTTTTTAATGAAGATTCTTTCTTGTAAAGAGTTTGGAAATCAGGACCGAGAAAGGGCATGGTGGCTCACAAGTTTAATCCCCAAAGTTTGTAGAATGAAGCAAGAGGGATGCTGTGAATTCTAAGACTGCCTAGGCCAGTGAGTGAGACCCTGTCTTATTCTACCTACTCACCTCCAAAAAAGAGAGAGATTAAGATTTAGACATTAGGATTATAGATCTATGTTAATAATATCATCGTATTTGGAAAAAGCTTCAGCATCTATTGATGATTTTCCAAGTCCATTATTCCTTCCATATTTTTTTGTTTAGAATTCTAAAAGTTCTCAGATGAGTATAGTGATACATAATAATCCTAGACCTTAGGAGGTGGAGGCAAGAGGATCAGGAGTTCAAGGCCAGCCTGGGTTCCATGAAATCCTGTCTCAAAAAAACCGAAAGAACAATAAACAAACTTTCCTTTTTCTCTATTTTTCTCTATGTATATCAGTGTGGAGTTATTGATTTTTATTTGAATCAATTTAAAGTCTACTAGTGTCATAATTCATGTTGAATTATCATTATTTTGATTATATGGTTTTGTTGTTAAGTATCTGTCTCCATCTTTCTTTGAGCATCGCCTTTTTTCAGTCACCATAAAATACTCTTAGTCTTATAATTTCCTAATTTCTTAAATTATACACATACTATACACCTATATTTCTTTTTGAGTATGTCTCTGACTCTCTCATTCTCTATCACATATATCTTGTTAAGGCCATTATAGTTCAGGGTAGAATCTGGATATGGTGGTACAAACCTATAGTCCCACCCACTTAAAAGACTGAGATAGGCCGGGCGGTGGTAGCACACGCCTTTAATCCCAGCACTCGGGAGGCAGAGCCAGGTGGATCTCTGTGAGTTCGAGGCCAGCCTGGGCTACCAAGTGAGTTCCAGGAAAAGGTGCAAAGCTACACAGAGAAACCCTGTCTCGAAAAACCAAAATAAATAAATAAATAAATAAATAAGACGGAGATAGTTGAATTGCTTGAGTACACAAGCTCAAGATCAGCCTGGCCAACATTATGGTGCTACTCCATCTCAAAAAAAAAAAAAAAAAAAGAATAGAGGCTGCAGAGAAGGCTCATCCATAAAGCACACTGGCTGCTCTTGCAGAGAACTCAGATTCAATTCCCACACCCACATGACAACTCACAACTGTATGTAACTCCAGTTCCAGGGAATCCAGTGCCCTCCAAAGACACAAACCTACATTCAGGCAAAACACCTGAATACATTAAAATAATGATAATAATAAAAAAATTTTAAAATATTCCATGGTAGAAAGATAGTAAATGGTTCACAAGTGATGTAGAAGAGGGAGGTAGAGGTGAGAGGAGATGGGTTCCAGAGAATTTGGGAGTTGGGCAAGGTAGTTCCTGCCTGTAAACACAGTACTTGAGTAGAGGCAGGAGGATCAGGAGTTTAAAGTCATCTTTGGCTACATAGCAAGTGAGGCCCCATGTTGAACAAATAAACAAGCAAACAGCCTCAATCAAAGACCAAATAACAAAAGACAATGCATACCTATTTTGGAATTTTAGAGACCTAAATTAAAAGGAGGGACAGCTCAGCGGCAGAGCACCTGCTTAGCATATATGAGACCCTATGTTCAGGGCACTGGGTGTCACCACTACCACTAAAGCACAGTGTCATTCTCATGCAGTTTATTTACAGAATAGATGGGAGTATGGTTGGGAGCCCAGGCAAGACCTTGAGTTATTGCTCTGCCTAATATTCTATTCCAGCCCATCTCTCCCAGGTGGCTGGGTGAGGCCAAGCCAGCCTTCACCACAAAGTCAGACCCCTGTTGCTTCCTAATTCTGAAGCCTGCAGTGCCCAGTCTCTGGTCCCCAATAAGACTTGAAGCTTGGAAAAGGAACTCATTTCCCTAAACACTTTTCTGTGTGAGGAACAACATCTGAGACTTTCACAGGTAGAATTTTGGGGGACTAAGACAGTTGTAGGTTTGAATTCTGGCTCTGCCACTTTCCAGTTATGTGACTTGCACTTGAGTTTCATTCTCCTCATCTGCAAGACAGAGATAATACTACTCCATAGCACCTGGCCCTCAAAGAAAGGCAGACATAATTATCTCTAATGAAAGGATTACTTAAGTTCTTTCTATGAACAAGAAAATCAAGGATCAGGGACGTGAGGTATTTGGCAGACACCAGTGAGTGCATATCTGCTCCAGGAAGGCATGCCTTTGTATTTCCACATGCTCACAATAGTTTCTGGTGCATAGTATGACTTTCACAAATAGGAATTAATGGACTCAGTCTCACTGGCTTTAAAGAGTGTGCAGTTTTCTTCTGCCCTGAACTATGTCTAGGCTAAGGACAGTAGAGAAGACTGTAGAAGACTGAGTGGTACTGAGACCAAAAGCCTCGTTTTCTTTACCCTTTATTGAGCTCATCCAGGTAGAAAAGTCAAACTGTCTTTAGCTGAGGAACAGCAAACTCACCAACCTTAATTTTACTCACTTTTCTCCTGCCTGTCCCTCTTACTTTATATTGTTATTATCATTACTATACATGTGGGACAGGATCATGCTATATAAACTCATGTTGGCTTCAAACTCAAAAATCCTCCTTATTTAGCCTCCTTTGTGCTAGGATTACTGCAGAGCCACTTTTAAAAAAATTTTTTTCTTTGAAGCAAATAGTCAAGTTTTTTTTTTAACTACCTGAATCCTTAAAATTTTTTTAGTACATTTATTTCTCTCTCTCTCTCTCTCCTCTCTCTCTCTCTCTCTCTCTGTGTGTGTGTGTGTGTGTGTGTGTGTGTACTACATTGAGCTGCATGTGTTGAGGTCAGAGGACAACTTGTGGGAGTTGGTTCTTTCTTTTCATCATGTGGACCCTGGGGGATCAAACTCAGTTTGTCAGGCTTGGTGGCAATTGCTTTTACCGAGTCATCTCTCTGGACCCAAATCTTTTTTAAATCACAATTTATATATTTATTATTTGTGTGCATTTTGTGTGTGGGCATGTTTGTGCCACACTGTGCATGTAGAGGTCAGAGAATAGGAGTCAGTCTGTCCTTCTACCACGTTGGTCCTGGGAATCAAAATCAAGTCATTAGGCTTGGCAGGAAGTGCCATACACCAACTCACCAGCCTTGAACCTTTTTAAAAAGATTTTTGGGGAATATTTATTTATTATTTTTATTTTACATGTATGAGTGTTTTGCCTGCATCTATGTATGTGCACTCTGTGCATGCCTGGTGCCCTTGGGAGCCAGAAGAGGCACCAGATCCCCCTGGAATTGGAGTTGAGGATGATTGTGAACTGCCATGTGGGTGCTGAAAATAGAACCCAGATCTCTGCAAGAACAGCAAATGTTCTCAACTGCTGAGCCATCTTTTTCCAGCCCCCGCCCATCCTTGAATCTTATTATTACCTTAAATACTTATCCTTACTTAGCTTGTGAGGAAATGTATCTAAGCAGGCATATGATAGGAAAAAACATTTGACCAGGAACCTGCAATTTCTGCAACACTGGCAAGTTGTTAATCTTTCTAGAACTTGATTCCTCTTCCACAGAATGGAAACTTGACTTACATCTTCCAAGGCTGGGTGTGTTGGCTCATGCCTGTAACCCCAACATTTAGGTGGCTGAGGTATAGTGAGTTCCAGGCCAGTTAGGGCTACATAGTCAGACCCTGTCTCAAAAACAAAACAAAACCCCAAACAACAAATGAAAAAATATGAAAATATTAGCTGGGCACAAGGGATATTCTTTCTGTTTTGAGACAGGGTCTCGAAGCTCAGGCTAGCCTGGAACTTGATATGTAGTCCAGGTCGGTCTGAAGAGTCAGTTCTTCTGCTTCAGTTTAGGATTGCTGCAGGAGCCACCACACTGCAACAACAGTGAGATCTGCAGTGAGCTTTACTTTGTAATGACATGCTAACTTTAAGAAACAAAAAATAACAACTACCAAATAACTGAGGGACTGCTATGCACCAGGTACTGACGGACAATTCTGCAAGGCAGGCATTTTCATCCTCATTTCAGTTTCAGTTAGGACTAGAAAATAGCAGAGCTAGAGAGATGAGAAGGCAGGGTTGTGGCAGGAATCTTAGAAGGTCTTATTAATAAAATCAAACCTGAGCCAGGTATTGGGGTGAATGCTGGAAGATCAGAGAAACAGAACAAGCCACAGCCACCTCAACTCGCCAGTTCCTCAGCTGATCCTGTTTCCTCAGACTGGAAGCTTCTGTGTCCTCATCCCAATGGCTCTCAGCTGAACTGCTGCTCAAAAGCCTGAAGCTTAACCAGCTAAAAGCTTCTAGTTCCTGGTCCTCACGCCTTATATATCTTCCTGCTTTCTGCCATCATTCCCTGGGATTAAAGGCTCGCTTTCTGGGATTAAAGGCTGAGTCACCATGCTTGGCTGTGTCCTTGAACACATGGATTTTTGCCTCTGGAATGCTAGGATTAAAGGCGTATGCTACCACTGCCTATCCTGTATGTTTAATATTGTGGCTGTTCTGTCTCTGACCCCAGATAAGTTTATTAGGGTGCACATATTTGAACACAATACCACCACAGCAGGTCTGTGGGACTGCAGGGTGTGACCTTCTCCCTGTGTACCCTACTTCTTCTGCTAGGATGGCTTAAGCTTAGTCCTGAAGTAGAATCTACTTAGTTTGTTACTGTATGTGATTAGTAACAGTTAACAGGAACAATAATACTCCTCCTCTTCAAACACATTCAAGCTATGGTAGATTTTTTATAGTATACAAGAAATGTTTGCAAAGAGTACATTATTTTCAGTCAATTTAAGCTATCAGTTATAAAATGCACTTGTTTTTCTTTTGTTTACTCAACATTTATTGCTTACTATACAAGGTACTAAGGGTCCCTGCGCTTAATAATTCAGTCTGATGGAGAATATAAATTTAATTAGCATGTGCACAGGTACTCAAACAGTGACACACAATCTGTGCATATAGGTACACACTTCATGAAATTTTAGATGATCCTCAAATACAGATATATGTCACCACCACCCCAAGTACTTTTTTGTGTGTGGTGCTATGGGTTGAATCCAGGGCCTTACATATGCTAGACAATTGTCTACCACTGAGCTACATCTCCAGCACCAAAGTACTGGTTTGATATATAGCTGCCACGGATGAACCTATGGAGAAACAGCTTAAGGAACCTGCACACGGTAGATGTACATGTAGTAGTACTAAAATACATATTACAACAGCTACCCACAATAATTACATACCTATATGCATGTAAATGTTTGGAAAGCAGTACGCTACAGTTCACAAAACTGGCAAACAGGTGTTTTACACAGAAGTCATTGGGGTTGATGGATAAAATACACTGTTGCTTAAACATCCAATAGTTAAAATACAAAAAACAGGGTTTGGGGAGATGGTTCAGTGGTTAAGAGCACTTATAACTCTTGCATCCAGCACCCACGTGGTGGTTCTCAATTATCCATAACTCCAGTTCCAGGGAATTGGACGTTGTCTTCTGACCTTGACTGGTACCAGGCGCACATATCGTGCATATACATGAATAAACAAAAATGTAAACCTCCAGGCTTTTTTTTTTTGTAGCAGTAGTTGCACCAAAGTATATACACCCTTAGTGTTTATACAGTTCAATGCATACAGAACAGCTGAAAGCATTCATTAAAATGCTGATGGCCAATGATGCTGGGTAAGCATAATATATTTTTACTCTAAGTGGAATCAAAGCTTCTAAAAATCCACATTCTCTAGAGAGTGAGGAGTTTCCTGCTTTCCTTTAAAAATAAAACAACAACAACAAAAATCCCAGAGGTGTAAATCTTGTAAGTCTTCCCCCAGTAGCAGGCACACCGAATGTGGGGGGGGGAGGCGGAAGGGGGCGGAGATTCCTCGAAATCGCCGCCTTCCGTGGTTCACACAGAAAAGACATGGGAAAGTAAAGGACATTGGGGAGGAGCTGAAAGCCTGCTTGGGATCTAGGGTGTGTGCGTGCGCGTGCGCGAGTGTGTGCGAGCGCGCATGGGCGCGTACCAGTTCGGCCCACTACCTATGAGCACCAAGCTCCTCTTCCGGTTTGTCTAGAGACTGCGCATGCGCATCACTGGCCTTTAAACGTGCACCGCCGGTCCATCCGGTAAAAAGGATCCGGTAAACAAATTACAATTTTGTTCCTCCGCCACTGAGATGAACTATTTTCTCTCTGTCTGGTAAATACTTTTAACTAACCACCTCCAAATAAGGAGCATATAACACCAGATTTATCTCAGTCATCACAGAATGAAGGCTTCCTAGGGTTTATTCTGACTCAAAGTAAATAAAACTCGGAGAGCCACCTCGCGGAGGATCTGGTTTGTTGTGGTGAGGTGCAGAGGTGGGGGGAGGAGACGCTGACAAACCAAGATGGCGGTGGCAGCGATGAAACCTGCGGCGACTGGGACTTAACTGTAGTAGCGAAGGCTGCAATAGTTGGGAGGCAGCGGTAGGGTGTGGAAGAAACGGAACAAGATTAAGGGCCGGTAATAGGAACCTTAGCCTGAGACTTTTAGAGCACGGCACCCGCCCCCCTCGGCCCTTTACGGGCGGTGGCCGTCCTGCTTAGGGCCTAGACTCGGAGAAGTGCCTCGGTTTCAGAAAGCGGCGGCGCCATGAGTCCTTAAGGGCGGTCTGAGCCCTCCCGATCTCTGGCCCAGCTCTCGGGCCCACCATGGAGCTGGGTCCGACGATTTCCTACCGCCGCCGGAGTGCCCGGTGTTCGAGCCTAGCTGGGCCGAGTTCCGAGACCCTCTTGGCTACATCGCGAAAATCAGACCCATCGCCGAGAAGTCCGGCATTTGCAAGATCCGCCCACCTGCGGTAAGGCCGGGAGCTGATGGTCGCCGGCGGCGAGCTTGTGGGTGGATCCGGGTAGCCAGTGTGAAGGTCCCGGTGGAGGGCAGCAGGTGTGGGAAGATGGATTGGATGGGATCTTGTGGATGCCTCGCGAATCGAAGGAAGGGTGCTGGGGTCAGGGTTCTCTCGTTTTGTGGCATGCAAGAGACCTGGGTTTGAGCCCACTCCCACCCTACTCTTGAGAATTTCTCTTGGTTCAGTACACAGATGCTTAGTGGGCTGGGGAGAGTTCGTGGGGAGGTCCAAGAATACATCTCTTTCTTTGTATTATCTAGATCAAAGCTATGCTAAGTAAGGACTACTGTCATTTTAAGGCAGGCTGTGTGGTGTAGTGGAAAGATCACATCTTTAAAGGGAGACAGACCTGAATTTAAAAACTACTTAGAAGGTTAGCATCTGTATGACCTTGGGCATGTAAGCTAATCTCTGAGCCTGTGAATTGTGTGCTAGGAATAATTAGATTAAACTAGTAACATAGTACACTCTGGTAAGTGGTAATTACTGTGACTGTGAAGGTGCTTGATGTGGTCATTGGTTTGATCCTACGTGTGTTGACTCATGTTTACTCACACCCTGTCAGGCCAATTCATCTATGATAATATCCTGGCCTGATCAGTCAGTCAGGAAATCATTCTCACAGTGGGCGCTCTTTCTGGCGTCTCAGAGATGGGTTTAGGAAATTGTTCCGTTTTCTAGTTGAAGGCAATGTCAGAACTTTCTTGCACATGGTCTCCACAGACTTCCTGTGGAGAAATTTAGACCAGTTAGCTTGGCATGTCCTTCTCAGAAGATTTCTACTCTACCTCTGGCCAGAATGTAGGTGATCCTATAAGATAAGGCTTTCTTGGGTTCTCAGAAACAGTGGAGCTATGGAAATCTCCCCTGATTCCCAAATATTAGTAGAAAGGACCCTATTTTTGGTACTAGTCCTGACTAGACCAGAAGTTTTCCAAAGGCTAGCACAGGCTGCTGCCTTGCTGACACTGGAGGAGAAATGATCAGTGTTTAGGGACCACATGGGATTTGGTGGACTGGATTGAGTTTGCTTGCAGCAGTGTATTTCTGAGGAGGTGATTCAGAATGTGGACTCTTATTCCCACCTGAGGAGAGCACCACAGGTCTCCTTATCCAATGTAATGTTTTTGGTGCTCTTCCACTGGCTGGTTTTAGATGCATCCTCTAGGCCCTAGGGTCTAGGAAGTGTTGGGTAAGCTAATTTCTTCCTTGTTGGAGCCTGGCTACAGGTGTCTGAGGATGCTTTTCTGTGGTGAGAGAGTCATATAGCTGGCAGAGAGGAAAGGTTAGACTCTTGGATCGCCTTAAGGAAAATTCCTTGAAGTAGTCAGGAGGGGCATATCTGACATGGATTAATGAGGTCGGAATTTCCCTTTTTGTCCTTGAGCTTTGGGCAGGTTGGCCTTATATAGGTGCTATTACCCTGCATTGGGGACCAGGATGGGAAGGAATGACAAGTCCATGGTGTGTGTGTGCCACAGGGACTGTCCTTTGGTAGGCTTCTTTTCTCTGCTCCGATAGCATGTTTCTTTCCAGCCCAAGAGACCTGACTCTGTTTTTGCTATTGTTGATGATTTTGTGTGGGCGCTCCCCACTTCTCTCTATCTCCCTTCAACCACCTTGAGGCCTTAAAGTGTCTGGCTTTCTTCTGTTTGGAACTTGAATTACTCACCCAAGTGGTGCTTGGGCCCAGGATGCAAACCTGTGTGTGAGTAGGTATTGGAGTTTGTCTTACAGGGTGGTTTTTGGTTTGAATTTCAGAGCGTAGGACATGGATGGGATATATGTGAGCATCACAGTTTCCTGAATTAGATAGCCGTCCTGTTTGTTACCATATTCTGAGTGCCATTATCCTGAGCATTTGTACTAGTATGGGACTGAAGAGGTTTGCTGAACCTTCCCCATCTATCTGTTGCGTCTATAGCTCCTGCTTTAGGATTTCAGTTCTACACTCTCCTGTCAGGTGCTTGATGTTGCACTGATTCTTTAGAATTGGCTGAGCAGGAAAAAGGGGTGCCTAGAGTTTTGGGTTTTGAGTACCTTTCTGTCTGGGTTATCTGTGCTGATGAGAGTGTTGTAATTTGGTAGAAGGTAAGAGGGTGTGGGGAGCTCCACTGGGCTTAAGCCATACCATTTTAGCCTAATTTTTTTTCTCTCCTGCTTTACTTGGCCTCAGGTGCTTTCTGTCTACTACTGTGGGTTGGGGAAGAACATACGTGCTTTCAAGTATGAATTCTCCGAGAGCATGCATGCAGAAGAGATCAATAGCCTTCTTTCTCTTTTCCCATTCCTTTTACCCTCCTTTCATATGTATGCACTGGGGTGTGAATGCTAGTAGCTTGGTGTAGTGCAAAGAACCAGTGGTCAGAGGACAGGGGTTCTGGTGTTGGCCCTATTGCTAACTAGCACATAATTTCTTCTCTGGGTCTTACTTTTCCCATTTGTAAAATGAAGACATTGATCTAGGTTATTCTAGGGTCTTTTTACTACTTCCTATACAACAGAACTCCAGGGAAGAGAAGACTGTCTGGGGAAGTATTCAGGAGGCTGTTGGGAAGGGGAGTCTTCATAGCTATCGTTTGGGTAGGACAGAAAAAGCTCCAACTTGGCATGGTAAAGCTCTTCCTGCCTTCATTAATTTTTCTTGGCTTCCCTCCGTAAATCCTTGCATTCTTTGCCACAACTATTAGGCTTCCCACTCCCAGACTTCCTTCCTGCTTCTTATACCAGGCAAGTGTATGAGAGAGGACCACAGGAAGGACACTTTTGAGACCTGGTGAGTGAGTAAGATGTGCAGATTCATGTTCCTTGGTCTTTCCTGCAGTGTCTTCTGTGACTCTTTAACAAGAGAGCAGACATTGACAGCCTAAACTGTTAATTCCTGCCAGAACCAGAGCTGAGTTACCCCTCATGGGTATTCATGGGTGGGGCAGACTTAGACATCAAATGTCATGTGAAGAAGCCAGGGCCAGAATTCATATGCCCACCTTTACAGATAAGAAAACAGATTCAGAAAGGTAGCTAGTAACTAGTAGAGCTACAACATGAACCCAGGTCATTTGATTCCAGGTTCTGCGTGGTTGCCAGAACTTGATGATGCGTGTACGGGGTGTGTGTGTGTGTGTGTGTGTGTGTGTGTGTGTGTGTGTGTGTGTGTGTGTTGTGGTTAACTGTTTTGAGCTTTTTATACTTCTCAAAATCCTAGCACTTTATTGTTGGGAAAGACTTAGAAGTTTACCAGGGCATGTACATGAGGTCTTGCATATGGGCCCGAGGGACTCTTATGCCCTGTTATAAGTCCTGGAAAGAGTTGGGAGTGGGTCCGTTCAGATGTTTGCCAGGTTGATGGATTAAGTTGTCTGGAAGTTTTAAGAAGTGTTAATGGAACACTGAGCTACTTTAGGTGCACTGTGATCTTGCATTAAAGTGGGATGATAAAATAAATAAATATATAAATAAAGTGGGATGATAATCTAAGTTCCTTTCCACTTTCTATTCTCCTAGGATTGGCAGCCACCCTTTGCTGTGGAAGTGGACAACTTCAGATTTACTCCCCGAATCCAGAGGTTGAATGAGCTAGAGGTGAGATTACCGGCTGGTGATGGGGTTTGGAGAGGGTTAAGTGTGCCCAGGACATAAAAGAAGCTTTGGAGCTCCAGATATAAGGGCGGGGACAATGCACTTTTTTTTTTTTTTTTTTTTCCCTGACTTTTCCAGACAGGGTTTCTCTCACAGAAATCTTCCACTTGTAGTCGTCCCCGTCTGTGTCCGCACCCCCCCATCCCATTCCCCCCCCCCCCGCTGGGATTAAAGGCATGCAAAACTGCCTCCTGGCCACTTTTTTGATTTGATAACCCAAAGGCTGGAGATGTTCTTTTCCCACAAAACTTTTCTACTTATGAATTTTCCCTGTCAATACCTACCCTACCTGTGACAACAAAAGGTAGTTGTGTGGCTGGCGAAACCTCTTCCTTCTTGACCAGCTCACTGTAGCCTCATATCTAATTTATCCATGGCTTTGTGCTTCCTCCTTTCCCCATTAATATGCATCTTTGAGCTTTTTAAATATTCTAGTGGAGTATTGGGCCAGCTGAACACCAATATCCTAAATTTTTGCTTGTTTTTGAGACCAGAATTCTTCAGCATTGGCACTATTGACAATTTGGATCAGATTTATTTATTTGTTTGTTTGTTTATTTTTGGTCATGGAGTAGTTGTGTGTGGATGTACATGAACACAAAGCTGTTCCCATTGAGAACCACTGCCCTAAACTCAGTCTATATATTGTTCCAGTCAGAACCAGAGTAATGTGTTGTAAGAAGTATGAGTTCCTTGGAGAAATAAATCTGACCAGGTTTGTGGCTGGTATAGCTGTGGCCAGGTATTACCTAGCACTGAACAAGGGCGAATCTTTCCAGAGGCAAGTTAATGAGGAAGGAGGAAGGAGGAGCAGGAATGAGGCCAAGTTTGGAAATGTAAGGGGTTCATATGGAAGGTGTTCTTAGCCCTTAAGGATTCTCATTGCCAAGGAACTTTAATTCTTTTTTTTTTTTTGTTTGTTTGTTTGTTTGTGTTTGTTTTGTTTGCTTTTTGAGACGGGGTTTCTCTGTAGTTTTGATGCCTGTCCTGGATCTCGATCTGTATACAGGCTGGCCTTGATCCTCACAAGATCCTCCTGTCTTTGCCTCCCAAGTGCTGAATTAAAGGCTTGTCCACTACCACCTGGCTAATTCATTTCTTACCATAGGTAGACCTTAGTTCTTCTCTACCTAGGACTCAAAGAACTGACTAAAAAAGAAAAGGACCTCTGTCTCACATGATTAAGTTAGGGATTTAGGACCTTTGGGGAACCCTTCTTAGGCCAGTGAGATTTTTAGGCAAGCATGGGAAGTCTTTTTCTAGTCTCTTTCGTCCATATCAGGTCTTGAGTTAGCCAGGTACCATTCTGTTTCAGTACACCATCTTAGTTCATCAGAACTAAGACCATTCTCATAATCCAGCCACTACAAAACAATTTTTGTGGTACAAAAAGGAGATGAATGTGCTATTTTGGAGTCCAGTGTAGAACTTAGATAAAATTCTAAAGTTTCCAGAGGGTCTTCACTACTCTTGTTAATTAAGTCCATATCTCTGGGGTAAGTGTACTATTTTCCTTTTCCCATTTTTTATTATCTGGAAAGTGTGTCATGTAACCCAGGCAGGCTTCAAAATGTAATGGAGACTATACTCGAACTGTTCATCTTCCTGCCTCTACCTTTCAAATGCTGGGATTACAGGTGTAAGCTACCACACCTGGCACTTATTTTCTAATAAAAAATATATGGGATGTAGTGAGTAGTGCTCATTTGCTCAAATGCAGGAAATCAGTAGTAGAGAGAAAGCTAAGCTTAGAGTTTACTTGATATTTGTGTATCTTAGTACTTGTTATGTGAACAACTCTTCTGGTCCCTATTTCTTCATCTGTACAAGAGATAATAATACACAAACATGGGCTGGAGAGATGGCTCAGAGGTTAAGAGCACTGATTGTTCTTCCAGAGGTCCTGAGTTCAATTCCCAGCAACCACATGGTGACTCACAACCATCTCTAATGAGATCTGGCGCCCTCTTCTGGCCTGCAGGCATACATGCAGGCAGAATACTGTATACTTAATAAATAAACTAATAAAAAAAAATAATACACAAACAGCTTTGTCGAGAGAATAAGTGTATACTCTTATGACCTTCTGGAAGATGAGAGAAGTGGGCCAAGCACTGCCAGAGGCCAGAGCTCATTTCACTGGGAGAAGTCAACTTTGTTCCTTTCCTCTCCTAAGTTGGAGCCAGAACATGGGTTACTGTGGAGTGTCGGCGTGGGAAAGACTGTTGGTGGTAATGGATGGGTGGTGGTAGGAGGTGGCCAGTGGTTTTGAGCCATTTCTTCTTTAGGCCCAGACAAGAGTGAAACTGAACTATTTGGACCAGATTGCCAAATTCTGGGAGATCCAGGGCTCATCCTTAAAGATTCCCAATGTAGAACGGCGGATCTTGGACCTCTATAGCCTCAGCAAAGTAAGAACAGGTTTTTCCTCAAATACTCCCCAACCCTATCTCAGTAAACCCTTGCTACTCTAGGACCCCTTTTGGTTTGGATATTGGGTCTCTGGCTATATATATAATGGAAGGGGTAGACTGGTAGCATAGCAGCATGTTTCCCACCTCTTGCAGCAGTTTGAGATTGGGAGAAGGGGTAGCTCCTAGTGAAGGGCGAGGCTGCAGGCGCTTCCTTACCTTGCTGTAGGCCTGCTTTCTACAACGTTCACATGCTCATGCCCCTTCTTGCTCTTCCTTTCAGATTGTGGTGGAAGAAGGTGGTTATGAAACTATCTGCAAGGACCGTCGATGGGCCCGTGTGGCCCAACGCCTCAACTACCCACCTGGCAAAAAACATCGGTTCCCTGCTACGCTCTCACTATGAACGCATTGTTTATCCCTATGAAATGTACCAGTCTGGAGCCAACCTTGTGGTAAGGATGCCAGGCTGTGGTGGAGTAAGAAAGTCTTTATCCCCGGGCACATATTGGCACACTTCTTTGTTTATTTTTAATATTTTATTTATTTATGTATGTATTTCTATTTGACACAGGGTCTTGATATGTGGCAGGCTAGAAATTACCACGTAGCTAGCCCATTTACCACTTACCATGTAGCTCAGACTGCACAGAAAACTTTTTGGTGGCAAGTCCGAGGGTGACTAATAAGTCCTCCTACTTTAGTTCCCCAAGTGGGAGATTTCAACTGCCATGTCATTGTTATCTTAGATTCTTTTTTATTTTCTTTTGAAACAGGATCCTCCTATAGCCCAAGCTGGTCTCAAACTTTGTAGGCAAGGACGAGCTTTAACTCTTGATCCCCTGCTTCCACCTTCTAGGTCACTGAGATTATAGGCATGCACCACCATGCTGAGTTTAAGCAATATTGGGGATCAAACTCTGGCTATGTCCATGTTAGGTAAATACTTTAACAACTGAGCAGCGTCCCCAGATCGATAACTTGAGCTTTATAAATTGCATTTATGGTGTGTCCATGCAGTGCACATGGAGGTCAGAGGATCATTTTTAGGACTTTCATTCACTTCTTCCACCATGTGGATCTGTGGGATTGAACTGAGGTTCTCAGGCTTGACAGCAGTACCACTGAGCCATCTCACTGGCCCTTGTCCTTGAATCTTTGATTCTCTTTTTCTCAGCCACTCAAATGCTAAGATTACCAATGTGTACCACTGCATACTAGTACTCTTACTAAGACTGGTTCCATGAATTGGAGACTAGGAAAGTAGACCTTACCCTTTCCTAGTGGTACTTTTTTGTTTTCTTATAGAGTCTATTGTCGAAAGTCCTATAGTTAGTTATCTGGGTTTAGTCCCACCAGAGGGGGAAAAAGAAAAGAAAAGGCCTTGTCAGTGGTAGGAAAATGGCTCATTGCTGGGCATTGGTGGCACACACACGCCTTTAATCCCAGCACTCGGGAGGCAGAGCCAGGCGGATCTCTGTGAGTTCAAGGCAGCCTGGGCTACCAAGTGAGCTCCAGGAAAGGCGCAAAGCTACACAGAGAAACCCTGTCTCGAAAAAACCAAAAAAAAAAAAAGAAAAAGAAAAAGAAAAGAAGAAGAAAGAAAGAAAGAAAGAAAGAAAGAAGAAGAAAGAAAGAAAGAAAGAAAGAAAGAAGAAAGAAAGAAAAAAAGGCTCATTGGGTTAGGTGCTTGCTTCTAAGCCTGGTGACCTTCTAAGCCTGGAATACACATGGTGGAAGAAGAGAACTGATTCCCAGGTGTTGTCCTCTTACATTCACATGCTCACTGTGGCATGAATGCCACACAAATAACATAGACACACACAAATAAGCAAATGTTTAAAGGAAGGAAGGAAGGAAGGGAGAAGGAATTCCCAAAGGTGTTAGTGATAAAGACCAGTTTAAACTGGGGCTGTTGGTTTTGATCAGGGGTATAGGCCACAACTTCGGCCATTGGATGAAGGTGAAAGGAAGGTCTTACTTTGGGGGCTGAGATTCCATGCCCTGTACCTTACTCTTTACTTATCCCTAGCAGTGTAACACACGTCCATTTGATAATGAGGAAAAAGACAAGGAATATAACCCCACAGCATCCCCCTTCGACAGTCTGTGCAGCCTTCTAAGTTCAACAGTTATGGACGACGGGCAAAGAGACTACAGCCTGATGTGAGTACTTTTCTTCTTGCCACTAAAGGGCTTTGGGTAGAAAGAATCCTGCTTGCTGACTGAAGCTGTGCACACTGTTGTACTTTCTTTTGTGCTCTTAAGCATTAGCATGCCTCTCAGTGGCTTCATTATTGATCATTTCTCTACTCAGTTGAATTGGAGATCTGTTTGTACTATACTTTTTATGTATATGCCCTGTGTGCCTGGTTTGTTCCTTTCTTTGGTCAGTCTGCTCAGAGTAGAAGTCATCTTTTCTATACCCTACCTTCTTCAGGCAGAGAGGATTATATGCCATACTTTTTTTTTTGGCAGACATCAGAGAACAGTATATACATTATGTGCTCATTGAGGAATACTAATTTATCAGGCCATATTAATGTCAAACATTGTTTTACTTTTTTTGGAGACAGGGTCTCACCTTGTAACATTGACTGCCTAGAACTTGCTATGTAGACCAGGATGTCTTCAAACTCTCAGAGATCTACCTGTGTCTCTACTCCCAAGTGCTGGGTCAAGGCATGCGCCTCCTACACTCAGCAATAATGTTACTCTTTATTTATTTTGAAATTATTTTTTAATTGGAATTGACTTAAATTATTTCTTCCCTCCCTTTCCTTCCTGTCCCTCCAGTTATCCTCTTCAACCATGTCCCCTCTCAAGTTGATAGCCTCTTTTTCTTTGATATAATATTTTCTTGTGTAATGTCTACATATTAAAGCTGACCACTCATTATATAGACAATATAAGAACTCACAGAGATCCTCCCAAAGCTGTTTTGTGTGCTTTTGGGAGTTATGGGGGTCTGGTGATTGATTTGAGCTGCCTTTCAGCCTATGTATACAATCAGTATTGCATCATAGTCCGTCTTAAACCACACCAAACCCAGTCCCTTAGTCTTCTTATCTCACTCTCCCAGCTCTTGGAGATTCTGTCTATACAGCTTGATGGCAAGTGTCACATCACTTAATAGTGTTTTTTTGTTGAGTTTTCTTGTTCATTTGTACATGGGTGTGTACACAGGGTGAGAACATATCAGTGCATGGCAGCTGTAACTAACTAGAATTGGTACTCTATCCTATTTTTTATTATTATTATTTTTTGTATGTGTGTGTGTGTGTGGTGTTGTGTTTGTGGGTGTGTCCATATCTGTATTTCTGCTTTGGTAAGCATGTACTAGAGGGACAGTTTACTGGAGTTGGTTCTTCTCTTCTACCACCTGGGTCCCAGAGATTCAAGTCAGGTTGTCAGTGAATGGAAGCAAGCACTTAACCTGCTGAGTCATCTTGCTGGCCCTTTTAAAGATAAGGACTTGGGGACTTATCCTAGTCTTTCAAAAATTAAACTCTGAATTTTTGCCTGGCCCATCTGTGCATGAGTTCTTGGTACAAACTTGCTGTTGTGTGTGTGTGTGTAGATATGGATATGTAGTAATATGTCTCAGCTTTCTTCTTTAGGTTAGGTAGTGCTCCAGATAGTAGTCTTGACACATTTCTTTCCTGCTTTCCTTCGCACCCGGAACCCACAGAGGAAGACATTGAGAAAAATCCCAGAACTGAGAAGCTACAGATTATATGGAGGTCTCCAAGATTATGATGGCTTGGGCCTTATGGCCAAGGATAAAACTCTTCGAAAAAAAGGTAAGGTCTGAGATACTGGGGATGACTTTATTGGAGGGGGGGCAGGAGGTAAATGTCTCAGATTTAAATATAGAACCACTTTTCTCTCCTACAGATAAAGAAGGGCTTGAGTGTCCCCCCACTGTGGTGGTAAAGGAGGAATTAGGTGGGATGTGAAGATGGAATCAGCCTCGCCTAAGACCTTCCTAGAAGGCAAGGAGGAACTGAGTCACAGCCCTGAGCCCTGCACCAAGATGACCATGAGGCTGCGAAGGAACCACAGCAATGCCCAGTTTGTAAGGACCCAGCCCTGACTTCCTAGAGCTCTGCTTCTCATCCTTCAGTGAGCATTTCTCCAACATGGCACTGGACTAGGTTGCTTTAAGTAGAAAAGTGGGTCTAGAGGGCCCTGCCTACAGGTAGCTTACTTAATTGGGGAAAACAAGGCCAGCTAATTTGGAATAAAGAACAAGAAAGAGTAAGCAGCTACTGTCCATATAAAGTTCTAGAGGGGTCCAGCAAAGACTCCTATTGTCCAGTGCTTCAGGTTAAAGGCTAAAATCTTCATTATCTTCATTATCATGCATGATCCAGTCCTCGCTGACTCTAACCTCATTGTCCAGCATTGCCTACCTCTCTTCTCTTCTATAGCTGTTCTGAACTACTTGTAGGTATATTCATTTTTTTTTTCAAGAGATGAGCCTTTATTTCTTTCGTAATCCTGCATTCCTTGCACATATGGTTTCTTCTTCCTCAGAGAATTTCTCTTTGTGCTCTAATCCAGTTGCCAAGCACTAGCTTCCTTTAAAGTTTCAGGTAGCTTCAGATGTCCCCTTCAGAATGACATATTTCCTCCTAGAAGTCCTCCCTCATCTCTAATTAATAAAGTGCTGCTTCTTTCTCTAGGTTCCCACAATATTTCTTATTGGCTACTATGGCAGTTTTCAATTTTATGAACATTCTAAATACTGTGCCTTTTGAAGGCACATACCAGATCTTCCTCATTTCTGTGCCATAGAATGCAATGTTTATTGAATGAATAAAATGAAAAGATTGAAGACTAATAAGACTGTTTCTTGCAGGGTGGTGGCAGCATACACCTTTAATCCCAGCACCCAAGAGGCAGAGACAGGTAGATCTCTGTGAGTTCAAGGTCAGCCTGGTCTACAGAGCAAGATCCAGGACAGCCAAAGCTACACAGAAACCCTGTCTCAAAAACCAGAACAAAAAAAAAGACCACTCTGCTCTTTTATCTCTACTTGTTTGAGGGAGGTGGTACATACATGCAGCTGAACTCCAGACCTTGAATGACTAGTTTGTATAGGACCATGAACAACCAAGCCAGCAAACCCCTCTGGCTTCCAATGGAGAACTCTCTGGAATAGGATATTGTCTGGAGGGGCCTGGTATTTGAAGATTGGGCAGGGCCTATATTGATAACCCTTTGCTTCTCTTTGGCAGATTGAGTCATATGTGTGCCGAATGTGTTCCCGAGGAGACGAAGATGACAAGCTTTTGCTGTGTGATGGTTGTGATGACAATTACCACATCTTTTGCCTGCTGCCTCCTTTACCTGAGATCCCAAAAGGTGTCTGGAGGTGTCCGAAGTGTGTCATGGCGGTAAGACCTTCCCAGTCCCAGTCCACATGGAATATCTTACTTTCCTTTGTATAGTCTAAAGGGAGTCTCCTACCTCAGCTATATATAATATTATGCTTTGGGACTTCAGATTGAGGCTAGGCTTTGCAGAACTTTGTGAGAAAGAGGAAGAGAAAATGTAATTTATGCTCCTGTCCTGTGAGAGCTCCCAGACTATCTATGGGATATCACAATTAGATGGGCTGTGTGTGTGGATGGATTATGTGTATTGACATGTAAGCAGATGTTAAAACTGATGTTAGAAACCCTCAGTTGAGTAGTTGACCAGATAGGACAGGTAGGGGTTTGTTTGTTTGTTTATTTGGTTGGTTGGTTGGTTGGTTGTTTTGTTGAGATAGTGTCTTACTCTGTAGCACAGACTGGCCTCAAACTCACATCAGTCCTCCCTCCTCAGCCTCCCAGAGCCTGAGATTATGGGTAGGAGTCACCATGCCCAGGTCAAGGAAAATTAAGAGTGGTGATTAGGAAGATGTCAAGAATGAGCTTTAAATGACAGGTTTAACTATTTATCTACAGATAGACCATATAGCTATTTTATTGAATCTAGAGCTTTGAGCATGCTAAGGAAGTACTCTCTACCGCTGAACTATAGTTCCAGCCTGTGTCTTATTTTTTATTTTGTTTTTGAACTTACTTTGTGCCCAGGCAGGCCTTAAACTTGTAGTCCTCTTTCAGCCTCCCAAGTAACTGGAATTGTGGGCTTGCACCATCAGTCCCGGCTAGAAATTAAAAAAAAAAAAAGTTATGTCCTTTTGATTCCCAAGTATTTTCTTTTTCTTTTAAGACACTTAAAAACTTGTTCATACTTTATAAAGACTTGTAACTTCATACCTTTTCTTTATTAAATGAATTAAAGATATGAAGTTTTCATCAAATGGGTATAATGATTACTCACTTTCCTCTTGTTAGGGTATTTAGATTTGGTTTTCAATGATCAAGGCAGTAGAAGATGTCCATTGGTGTTCTAAGTAGGGAAACAGTATTTTGCAGGAAAAGAGATATTCAGGAGAGAAAGTGCCTAGGGGAGGTAGGTGTAGTGTGGTAAGGAGGAGCCACAAAAGTAGCAGTGCGAGCCAAGTACCCAAGATGTCTGACAGTCATTTCATGGCTTTCTCACCTTTGTCTGTATTCTCCATGCTCCTCTACATTTCCCTCTGGGTTTGTGGGCCTCAGGGTTTGAGTAGCTAGAATTATAGGCTTGTACCACTGTACCTGACTTAGAGTTTGGGTGTGTGTTTGTTTCAGTGTTGAGGAATGATCCAAGAGTTTCATACATTCTGGACAAGTGTTCTAAAGTTGTGTTTTGACATCAGTAAAAGTAAGGAGGAAAGGGGCCAAGAGTATAGCTCAGTGGTAGATGCCTGATTAACATATATAAGGCTCTGGGTTCAAACCCCAGCACCCCAAAAAAGAAACATAACAGAAACAGTATTAGAAGACATTCCCATGGAGAACGAACTCCGTGAGTATGTTAGTAACTTTCCCATTGCTATAAAGGTATCTGAGAGAAACAGTTTACTATTTATTTAGCTATGTGTATTTTATTTTATATGTATGAGTGTTTTGCCTGTGTGTACCTTGCACTGTGTGCATGCCTGGTGCCCACAGAGGTCAGAAGAGGGTTGTGGATCCCCTGGAGTTGGAGTTGCAGATGGTTATGAACACCATATGGCTGTTGGGAACTGAATCTGGATCTTCTGCAAGAGCAGCAAGTGCTCTTCAACTGCTGAGCCATCTCTCCAGACCCTGAGAGAAACAATTTAAAGGAAGAAAGATTTTGGCTTACAGTTGTAGACATTTCAGTCCATCATGGTGGGAACATGCTTATAGTACAACTCACATTATGACAGCTAGAAAGCAGACAGAAAGACACTGTTGGACTGGGGAAAGATACTGCCTACAAGAACCAACTCCTGACCTACTTCCTCTAGCTAGGCCCTGTCTCCTAAAGTCTGTAGAGCTTTCTGAAGTAGCACACCCATCTTGGGATAAAGTCTTTAATACTCGAACTTTTAGGGGAGGGCACTTCATATCCGAACCCTAACAATGAGCAGAAGTATAATACAAATTTCGTGTGGCATGAGTATATGATTAAGTTGAGTTGTAAGAAGGGAAAGGTAGAGCTGTAAAGTAACGCTGGCCAGGAGCCTTGCAGGCAGACCTAGGCTCTTCTCCTCCCTACTCTATTCCCATGTTTCCGTTCCCTTGAGACGATTCGATTCTCTCTTTTGCCTCTATTTTTATGACTTGTTCTCTCTCTTTTGGATTTTAGGAGTGATAAGCGGCCACCTGAAGTCCTTTGGCTTTGAACAAGCTACCCGGGAATATACTCTGCAGAGCTTTTGGGAGATGGCTGACTCCTTTAAAGCTGACTACTTTCAACATGCCTGTGCATGTAGGTGATGGAGGCTGTTGGTAGTGCTGGCTTTTCATGGCACTGTACTGTGCCTCTCCTGAGTTAATATGGCAGGTATAAATGGGCTTTTGATCATCTGCTATCTCTTTGTTCCCTAGATTGGTACCACAGAACTTGTAGAGAAGGAGTTCGTGGTGTCTGGTAATAGCATTGAAGAAGATGTGACTGTTGAGTATGGGCTGACATCCATTCAAAGAATTGGCAGTGGTTTCCTTCTGTCAGTGACAGTAAACGACATCTAACCCAGAGGAGGAGGTGAGTGGGCGATTATCATGGTTGTTTATGTCAGCTGTATGAGCTTGAGCAAGTTATTTAGTATCTGAAAACCTGTGTCTTTCAGGATAATTATGCCTGCCTCAAGTAGTTACTTTGCATTTACATAAGTGCTATATGTAAAGAACACAGCCTAGGTAGTATCTGAAATGTGCATGTATAAGATGCTTTTCTCTCCACCCCTGAGCCCCATTTCTGAATTGTAATGTGGAGATATACCTACCATGCAAAATTTGTCTATAAGAAATTATGTGAGAATAGATAAAGTGACTAAGGAGTACTTGCCCTTTCATACATGTTCAGTAAGTAGGGTTTGTGTGCACAGGTAGAATTGAAAGTCCAGGCTTGACTGAGGGGAGAATGTATTTTGGTTGGAGGCGGTGAGGAGTGTGGGTTTGTTTTGGTGGTTGTTGTTTTGCTTCCCCCCCCTTTTTTTTCTTTCTTTGTTTTGCTTTTTTTTCCCTTTGTTTTGGTGTTTCTGTTTTTTTTTTCTTTTTTTTCTTTTTTTTTTTTTTTTGCTTGTTAGGTTTTAATTTAAACTTGAAAATTGGTTCATAAAAATACTAAAAAATATAAATATTAAAATATTGGAGCAGAGAGATGTTCAGTGGTTAAGAGTATTTGCTACTTTGCAGAAGACCCAAATTTGATCCAGTGCCCACATTGGGCAGTTTACAACTTGCCTGTAACTAGAACTCCTCAGAATCCAATATTCTTTTCTGGCCGCCATTGTATTTAGGTGGTACACATGCATACCAGTTACTTAAAAATAAAAATTAATCTTACTGGGTGGTGGTGGCACACTTTTATTTATTTATTTTTAAGGATTTATTTATTTATTATGTACACAGTGTTCTGCCTGCATGTATGCCTACAGGCCAGAAGAGGGCACCAGATCTCATTACAGATGGTTGTGAGGGTGGCGCACACTTTTAATCCCAGCACTTGAGAGGCAGAGCAGTGCATCTTAGGAGCTCAGGCCAGCCTGGGCTACAGAGCGAGTTCCAGTACAGCCAGAACTGTTACACGAGAAACCCTGCCTTGAAAAACCAAAAATAAGTAAATAAATAGGAAAACCAAAAATAAATAAATAAAATAAAAATTAAGCTCAAAAAATAAATTATTTGTTTTTATGGAGTGATGTTTCTAAAACATGTATGCATTGTGTAATTAGTGCATATCTTCTAAAACATTTTTATTTCTTTATTATAAAACATTAAGCCGGGCTGTGGTGGTGCATGCCTTTAATCCCAGCACTCGGGAGGCGGAGGCAGGTGGATCTCTGTGAGTTCGAGGCCAGCATAGTCTACAGAGTGAGTCCCAGGAAAGGCGCAAAGCTACACAGAGAAACCCTGTCCCGAAAAAAACAAAAACAAAAAAACATTAAAATCCTTTCATAAAGCTTTTTGAAATATATAGTACATAATTATTGTTTCTAGTAATCCCACTGTGCGATAATGTACTAAAATTAACTACTTCTAACTTAATATTCATTAATCTATTTGTGTATCTCTCCCTCCCCTTTGCACTGCCCTGTCTCTAGGAACCAGCTTTTTACTTTCAGTATCTAAGCAATCAATTTTTTTTTATATTCCACATTAGAGTGAGATTTGCCTTCCTATGCCTGGAATGTAGTGATCACCAGTTTGATCTGTGCTGCCACAAATAAACAGGATTTCATTCTTTTTAATGGCTGAATAGTATTCCAATATATGTATTATATATTACCTTTTTTTCTTGGCTGTTTTGTAAAACAAGCAAGTAAAAACAAACTCCCATGTTACAGTAAACATGGGAGTACAGATACCTTTGCAACATACTGATTTTGTTTCTCTTGGTTATGTAACCTGTAGTGGAATTGCTGAATTATATGGTAGTTTTATTTTCCTTTTTTTTTAAAATAAGAACTTCCATACTGTTTTCCAGCATGGCTGTACTGGTTTAAGTTTTTACTACAATATTCGGGGCTTCCCTTTGCTCTGCATCACTGCTAATGTTGATTACTATTTTGTTATACTGGAGATTGAACAGAGGGCTTTTGTGCATGCTAGGCAAATATTCTGTCACCTGTTTTCATCCCTTGTCTATTTGCCTTCTTTTTTTTAATTTACTAAAACTTTGTTATAAAAAAGTTACAAATAAAAATCGTCACACAGAACTGTGATTATGAAGCCAGGTGATACCTCATTGTGGGTTTGCTTGTGTTTCTTTGATTAATGATAGAGCATTTTTCATATACTTGCTTGCTGCTTGTATGTTATCATTTTAACAATTATTGAATATTTCAGTTGTTGATAACTTTGTTTATATCTATCTGTTGTCTGTTTTAAAATCTGGTCATCTGCTTTTTTTTTTAAACTGTGGTTGTTCATGTTAGGCAAATAGTTTGCAAATATTTATTCTGTATATTCTCTTTGTTGTGTTTTGTATAATGTTGGGTTTCCTAAAAAAAAAAATTTATTTATTACACATACAGTGTTCTGCCTACATATATCCCTGCAGGCCAGAAGATGGCACCAGATCTCATTACAGATGGTTGTGAGCCACCATGTGGGTGGTGGGAATTGAACTCAGGACCTCTGGAAGAGCAGCCAGTGCTCCTAACCTCTGAACTATCTCTCCAGCCCAGCGTTTTTTTTGGACATAGGATCTTGCTATGTAGCCCTGGCCTGGCCCTCAGCATAGGCTCCTATTAAACTTGTGGCAGTCTGTCTTTTTCTTAGCCTTCTGAATGCTGGGATTACAAGCATCTATCTCTAGCTTGCCTTTGTTTTCTTTGCTGTGCAGAAGCTTTTTAGTTTGTTGCGGTAACATTTATCTTTTTGTTGTTGTTTCTTGTGCTTCTGAAGTTTTGTACAAGAAATTGTTGCCCGTTTTAGTGCCCTGTAACATTTTCCATGTTTTGTTTCATAGATTCATAGTTTTAAGTCTTACATTAAAGTTTTAATCTGTTTAGAGTTAAAATGAGATGGAAGCCTAGTTGTTTTTTTTGTTTTTTGTTTTTTTTGCATATAGCTGTTCAATTGATCTAATGTCATTTATTAGAAAGACTACCCTTTTCCCAGTATGTGTTCTTGTGTTTTGTTTATTGTGTTGTTTCGTTGAGACCATGCTTCACTATGTAGCCCTAGCTGGCCTAGGAACTCACTATGTAGACCAGACTGGGCTTGAAGTCACAGAGGTCTGTCTGCCTCTGCCTCCTGAGTGCTAGGATTAAAGGCACGTACTGCCACATCCAGTTTCATTTTATTTATTTATTTTTTATTTTTATTTATTTTTTAAGATTTATTTATTTATTTTGTATATAGCATGTATGACTACAGGTCAGAAGACGGCACCAGATCTCATTACAGATGGTTGTGAGCCACCATGTGGTTGCTGGGAATTGAACTCAGGACCTCTGGAAGAGTAGTCAAGTGTTCTTAACCTCTGAGCCATCTCTCCAGCCCCTCATTTTACTTTTTAACACAGGGTTTTTCAATGTAGCCCAGGCTAGCCTCAAATTTGTGAACCTCCTGTTTCAACCTCCCAATTGCTAGTATTAACAGGTATGTTCTACATCATGTTCCTAGGACCTTTGTTGAAAACCTGTCGGCAGAGCAGGCCTTATGGTAGATACGTATCCATAATCTTCCCGAAGTTAAAGTGATTTGAATTGAAATTTTCTGTGTGTGCGTTTTTGGGGAAGAAGTGTAGAAAACTCATACGTTGTTAGGTATGATGCCAAACTGTATATAAAAGCAAGTAACCTGCCGGGCGGTGGTGGCACATGCCTTTAATCTCAGCACTTGGGAGGCAGAGCCAGGTGGATCTCTGTGAGTTTGAGGCCAGCCTGGGCTACCAAGTGAGTTCCAGGAGAGGCGCAAAGCTACACAGAGAAACCCTGTCTCGAAAAACCAAAAAAATAAAAATTAAAAAAAAGCAAGTAACTTAAAATTTAAGTTCTTGTTGAGTATGATCACTCACTCTCAGCCCTTAAAAGGCTCAGGTAGCATTATTGTGACTTTGATGTTAGTCTGGGCTATACAATGAGATCCTGTTTCAAACTAAAAAAAAAAAAAAAAAACAAGCCCGAGGAGATGGCTTAGTTTTTAAAGTGACTGCTGTGCTAGCATGAGGCCCCAAGTTTGGATCCCTAGCAACCTCATAAAAAGCCAGGTGTGGTAGTTTGCCTCTGTAACTCTAGTGCTGAGGGAGATAGACAGAGGCAGGGAAATCGGCAGTCAGTTTAGCCAGTTGGTGACCTCTGGGATCAGTGAGAGATCCTGTCTCAAACAACAGCATGGAGAGTGATACAGGAAGATACCTGATGTTGACCTCTGGCCTTCACGTGTATGTTCACAAGTGTGCACCCACAAAAACATAGACTCACAATACACTATACACGAGAGAGAGAGAGAGAGAGAGAGAGAGAGAGAGAGAGAGAGAGAGAGAGAGAGAGAGAATAAGAAAGACAAAAAAAAATGCTGGGCTTGGTAATTTAGGCCTATAATCCCATCTGCTCAGGAGATTGAGGCAAGAGGATCACAACCTCAAGGCCTGCCAGGGCAACTTAGGAAGATCCTATCTCCAAATAAAAAGTAGAAAAGACTCAGGGTACAGTGGTAGAACATTTGCCTAACATTTGTGAGGCCCAAGGTTCAATCCCCAGTACTGGGGTCGGGGGAATGCTCACTTCCTTAGCATAATCCTCATCCTTTTGTACAAATATTTGATCTGACAGGAGTATGCTACGAGTGGTTGGAACCTGAACGTGATGCCTGTATTGGAGCAGTCTGTACTGTGCCACATCAATGCAGATATATCTGGCATGAAGGTACCCTGGCTCTATGTGGGCATGGTCTTCTCAGCCTTTTGCTGGCATATTGAGGATCACTGGAGTTACTCCATTAACTACCTCCACTGGTGAGTGGGGCCAAGCTGGGGAAACAGTTAGGGTGGGCTCTCTACATAACCATGTATATGACCATTCTGTATCCCCTTTTAACTTGAACAGGGGTGAGCCAAAAACCTGGTATGGGGTCCCATCACTTGCAGCAGAACACTTGGAAGAAGTGATGAAGAAGCTGACACCTGAGCTTTTTGATAGCCAGCCTGATCTCCTTCACCAACTTGTCACCCTCATGAATCCTAACACCCTCATGTCCCATGGTGTGCCGGTGAGTACCCAGGAACATAAGCCAAGGATAGGAATGATGTACTGATGACGTTTGTGGTAGTAATTGTAGTCCTTACTTGTGATTTATCACTGCCTTTTCTTACTCCTGTTCTGCCTTGAGTGGGCTGTAGGTCTGATTGCTCTGATATCCATGGTCATCATGGTTGATTAAATAAACAGTGTGATAGAGTTCTCTGGGCCATGTGTTTGAGGGAAGTACCTCACGGATGCCTTATCATAGCTAGCTTCCAGCTAGTGGAAAAGGGAAATGGAGGAAGGACAGGGCTAGAAAGTCTCACTTTTCTTTTTAATTGTATTCATTTGTGTGTGTGTGTGTGTGTGTGTGTGTGTGCCTGAGTGTCTGTATATACACCATGTGCATGCAGTGCCCATGGAGGCCAGAGAAGGGTGTTAAATCCCCTAGAACAGAAGTTATAGGTGGTTATGAGCCACTATGTGAGTGTTGGGAACCAAACTCAGATCCTCTGCAACAGTAGCAAGTGCTCTTATCTGCTGAGCTATCTTTCTGAAACAAGGAAGGAAGAAGGAAGGGAGGTAGGTAGGTAGGAAGATAGATCATTGATTCTCACATGAATTTCTTCTTCCTTTACCTTATTTTTTCATATATGTTTGGATAATGTTTTTTTTTTTTTTTTTTTTTTTGGTTTTTCGAGACAGGGTTTCTCTGCGTAGCTTTGCGCCTTTCCTGGAGCTCACTTGGTGGATAATGTTTTGTAATAACTTTTAATGACATTTAGTCAAGGATCAGGATATCTAAGGAATTAGACATGGGAAATTGCATCTAATAACATTAGTGCAGATAACATTCTGCAACTTGGGGGCTGTCCTTTTCCTTCTCTCCCTAACCACATTTAAAGATTTCAGGACTAAGTGGTAAAGGAGAACTGCAGAGCTTAGTGTTTGGGGGGGGTGTATGGTGTATATGAAGCACCACACCACCAAGCAGAAAATGGTCATGGGCCCTTCCATTTCCACTGATTCACAAGTAGAGATTGGCTCTAACCTTTCCTCAGACTTTTTCTTCCTCATCCGTAGCATACTTCTTGTCTATAATGTAAAGGAAAACAATAGGATAAAAGAGGATTTGCTTAAGGATTAGGGCAGCTAAGATACAGAGTGAGGCAGGGGTCAGAGAGCTGTTCTGTACTTAACCTCTTTTAAAAAATTATCACTGACATTCAGACATGCACATTATTTCCACCTCCACAGTATTTTTCTTGTTGATGGTTTACCAGCTTCTCTAGCCAGCTGCTGTTGCCTCTGACTGCCCTGCCCTTATAGACTGAGTAGTTCTCAGCATCTCTAGCCTCTTTGGATTGGCAGTATACATTTCAATCCAAATCACCTGTGGCTTTCATGTGCCTACTTGGCAGGCCACAGTTTAGTAAGCTATGTTTAGGGCTTTGTATCATGTCATGTTGTGTGGGTTGTGTCCACACCCCACACCCCACCCCCACAATACACTACGCTTCCTTTGGGAAAGGCCATTACTTTTAAAGAAACACACCTCCTTTCCAAAAAGTGGAAAATAGGACATTCCCTATTCCCTCCATCCTAAACATTTGTTATATTTCCATGTTATTTTTTATGTAAAGTTTGATGTAGTAATAAACTGAATTTTATAATCTCTTGTATTTATGATCTAGAACTGCACTGTTCAATTTGATAGCCATTAGCCATGTGTGGCCACTGAACATTTCAAATGTGTCTAGTCCCAGACAAAATGCACTGAGTATAAAATGGATGTAGGAATTGAAGACTTAATATTAAACAAAGAATGTAAAATATTTCACGAATACTTTTATATAACACCTACACACTGCGATGACAGCATTCTGGGTTTGTTAAATAAAAAGTTAGTTTTTTACCTGTTTCCTTTTACTTTTTTAATGTGGCTACTAAAGAATTTTAAAGTGGCCAGACTTTGTTATGTGCTGTATAATCTGAGCTGTTTGAGAAGCTGAGTCAAGAGCATCCTAAGTTCAAGACCTGCAGCTTGGTAGAACATTTGTCTATCATTTACAAGGCCCTGGGTCCAGTACTCAGTACCAGAAAAGGAAGAATATTTTTTTCTAAGCACCTTTGTGCCTGGTATATTTCTCTTGGACAGTGCTGCTCTAGTATGGTTTTATAACTGCCATTGTCTTTTTTAAAGACAGCTTTATTGCAATATGGTTTACAGTCTGTAAAAGTCACCTACTTTAATTATATAATCTAGATGTTCTTACAGAGGATTGCTGTCGTCACTGCAATCCAATTTTAAAACATTTTGCCACCCCAGAAAAACCCTCTGTAAAATACTCATTTACAGTCATTCTTCATTCTAGCCTGTAGGACTAGGTATCCATTCAATTTATTTTCTAGTTCTAGATTTGCATTTCTTGTTAGTTCATACAAGTAGAATACTGTTTGGTCTTTTGTGGGAGGCTTCTCTCAGTGTGTTTTCAAGGTTCATCCGGGTTGCAGCATGTATCTGAACTTCATTCTTTTTGTGGCCCAGTAATGTTCACTTCACTCCGGGTTTAAATTTTTGTTGTTATTTATTCATATTTCTCATTTTTCGGCCAGTGAGATGGCTCAGCGGGTCTTACCACCCAGCCTAGAGACATGAGTTTGATTCTGAGGACCCACATGGTGGAAGAAAAGACCTCCTTTTTAATAGCTGTAGAATAGAATGACTGCTTCTTGTTTATTTTGTTGTTGAGATAGTATTGCAGTGTGTAGTAGCCCAGGCTAGCCTTAAACGCTCAGGCTGGCTTCAAACTTGTGTCTCTCCTACCTCAGTCTTCCAGATGTTGGGATTGTAGGCATGTACCACCACATCAGGATAGAGGTGCTTTTTCATAACCACCACATAGGAAACGGTAAAGTAACATTGGCAAATGAGCTTAAGAGGAAATCAGGAGCATTATTTTCCTAGGTCTGCTATCAGGGACTTCCCTGGAACTTGGCTTTTGCATCCATGAAATTAGAAAGTCTGGGAGTAGATTGTTCAACAGATATTGCTGAAGTTCTTTCTGTGTGCAAGGTCACTGGTTACCACCCTGAAGGTCAATAAAGTAATTCCTGCCTTGGGTGTGTAAACATGAGTGGAAGACAGAGAACATTAAACAATTAAAATAAGTTGAGAGACGTCATAGAACAGCAGACTGGGCCATTTAGGACTGGGGTACCTGGATCAGGTTTGTAAAAGTATTTATACCAAGAAGTTTCACAAAAATTTTAAAGATGAACATCCAGTGCCCAATGCACAGTCCTTGATAAAAGAGTAAGAATTTGCCTGCCTGCCAGACTCATGACTCTTTATCCATGTAGTCATGGAGTTTATTCCAGAGGGGCTTGGGCAAGGCATGCCATGGTCAGAGTTAGATTTTTTTTTTTTTTAAACAAAACATTTCTGGTGGAGGCCATAGCAATTATAAAAACAAGAAATATTTCAAAACTTACTGCTTTAAGAAGAAAATGTGATGGTGATACATTATGAATGGGAAGATTTATATTAGATGTTGATTTACCTCAAATTATTCTGGAATACTAGCAGAGGAATTACTAGGCTGAAATAAACTATTTTATTGATATGTATTAGCAGGTTAATGAGCTGTATGTATAGTTCAGAGATCATGGCTTTAATTGTTAGCACCAAGTAAATATATAATAATAAACAAAAAGAAAATGCATTTCTGAGAGAATTTGATTCTTAGCCTGGTACTTAATCCTTTTACTGTGTATTGGCTAGCATTGAATGTTCATCTTTAAACATTTTGTGAAACTTCTTGGTTAAAGAAACAAATTAAAACAGCTGGCGATGGTGGCGCATGTCTTTAATCCCAGCACTCTGGAGGCAGATGCCGGTGCTTCTCGGATTGGGGGGGGGGGCAAATTAAACATATAAATGGCTCCTTCCACTCCTTATTGAAACCCAGTAAAGTGACAAAAAGGGATTTTTTTAAAAAGATAAATCATAGAGATGAGAAAACAGAATAAATTGTAGAGGTGGAGAGACAATGATAAAAAAAATTTTTTAATTGACATTTTAAAGATTCTTTTTAGGTTTGTATATGAGTTTTTCCTGCATGTATATATATGTACACACACACACACACACACACACACACACACACACACAAATACACACACACACACACACACACAAATACACATGCACACAAATGTATGTTCCTGATGCCTGAGGATGTCAGAAGACATCAGATCCCCAGAACTGACTGTAGTTACAGAAGGTTGTGAGCTACCATGTAGATGCTTGGAATCAAACCTGAGTCCTCTATAAGAGCAACAAGTGCTCTTAACCATTGAGCTATTTTTCTAGCCCCAACAATAAAATTCTTGATACTAGAGAGCAGACAGTACAATTCAGTCTTTTTTTTTTAAGTTAGATTTATTTTACTTTCATTAATGTATATGTGTGGCTGTGTGTGTGTGTGGGGGGGGTGCCCTTGGAGGCCAGTAGAAGATGTTTTAATCCCCTGGACCTGGAGTTACAGGAGGTTATGAGCTGCCTGATGTGGGTACTGGGAACCTGACTCAAGTCTTCAGTTAGAGCAACAAGTGCTCTTAACCACTGAGCCATCTCTCCAGCCCTGATCAATTGAATCTTAAGCTACTACTGAGAACGTATGAGAACCAACGTGATTTAATACTTTATAATCACTTAAGGGTTATACGCAGCAGAACCTGGCATTCTGAGGGTAGTGATGGATGGATTCATATCTGTATAAGAAACAGATTCCCATCATTTGTGTCTGATGATGTGACATTGCCTCACTTCAGAGATTTATTTCTGAAATTAGAACAGAGGGTTGAGATCTCCAAGGTACAGTTAGTACAGTTAAAGGTAGAATTGGGGTAAAAATAGTAGAATTCTCCTTTGTGTACATACTAGATTCCTGACCACCTTCCTCCACTAGGCTGTTAGCTTGCTGACAGCTGGGCCATTTTCTGCAGACAGAAAGTATGAGTATTTTTTAGGAGGGAAGGGGAGTTTGGGAATCTGACTAGTGTAAGAAGAAGAAGAAGAAGAAAAAAAAAAACTCTAGAATTTCCCAAACTAAATGGTTTATCCAGATCATCCATCCTTCAGTGAAGCTCACAAGTTGATAAATGTCACCTATGTACTTTCTTGGAGCTTCCATTCAGCCTTTTTTGTCTCTTAAAAATGAGTAGGCACCAGGCGGTGGTGGCGCACGCCTTTAATTCCAGCACTTGGGGGCAGAGCCAGGCAGATCTCTATGAGTTTGAGGTCGGCCTGATCTACAGAGTGAGTTCCAGGACAGGCACCAAAACTACACAGAGAAACCCTGTCTCGGAGGGGGAAAAAGTAGACAAGTTCAGATTATCTGGTAATCAAAATGAAACAAAAACCCTAGAAAAAAATAGAACCAAATAGTGAGAAGGCAACTTGGAGGAATAGACTAGGCAGGGAGGGGTAAACTTTAAAAGGAAAACAACCCATTAATACGTTCAAAAGTCTATTATTTTGCTTTCTGTAGTTTTAGTTATCTGTGGTCAATTGCAGCCCAAAAATATTTAGTAAGAAATTCCAGAAGTGAACACTTGTTTAATAAAAATGATATGCTATTCTGAGTAGAATGATGAGATCTCATGTTACTATGTTCTGTCCTACTTGAGGCATTAATCAGTTTGTCCAATGTACCACGCTCTAGATGCTACCCATATTGTTAGTCACTGAGTCTGTCTTGGTTATTAGATTGACTAATTGACTGACTAAGTTATGGTAGTGTTTGTTTTCAAACAACCTTTGTTTTACCTAATAATGCCTATAAGTGCAAGGGAGATGTAGAGAGGTCAGATATGACAAAGAGAAGCTATAAAGTTTTTGGGTTTTTTTGTTTTGTTTTTCTGTGAAAAGTTTCAACTTAAGGAACGAAAAAAACTTATGCTAGGGTTGCTAAGATCTGTAAAAGGGAAAAAATGGTGCCAGTTTTGTCATATTGAAGATTATAAAAGGTACATTGTCAAGATGGAGAGGTCCCATCAAATTCCTATTTGTATGTATGTGTAGGAAAAATGACATTATATGTGGGGTTAGGTTCTGTCTGGGGCTTCCACTGAGTCTTGAATAAGTGAAACTGCAAACCTGAAGAGCAGTATGCCGTTTTAAACAGCATAAAGAGAACACTGGGCAGTGGTGGCACAGGGAGGCAGAGGCAGGCAGATCTCTGTGAGTTCAAGGCCAGCCTGGTCTACAGAGTAAGTTACAGGATATCCAGAGCTACACAGAGAAATTTCTCTCTCTCTCTCTCTCTCTCTCTCAAAAAAAAAAAAAAAAAGTGCATATAGAGAACATGCTGAGCTCTTGGGACATTGAAATTTTGATAACAAAAGTGAAATCCAAAAGATGAGGGCATAGAAAATAAGTACTTGAAATAATAGAATGAAAAGATAAAAATGAAAAAAGGTAGAAAAAAAATTATAGAATCTATACAGTAAGTTTAATATTCAAATAACAGAAATTAAGAGTAAACAAAATAGAATTATTAATAAAATTATTGAAATTTTTAAAAATGAGATTATTCTTATTTTATATGTATGGGTGTCTTGCTTGCATGTATGTCTGTGCACTATGTGCATTATGGGTACCTGTGAAGGCCAAAAGAGGGCGTTGGATCTGCAGGGATTGGGATTGCAGAAATTTGTTAGTCACCATATGAGTGTTTGTTATTGAACCTGGTTCCTCTGGAAAGTAGTCAGTGCTCTTAACAGCCGAGCCACCTCTCTAGTCCTAAAGAAAAATTCTTGAAGGATTGTTTCATGAATCAAAGTGGCCACCTAGTTAGTATACAAATAAGACAGATCTATACCAAGATATATATTGTGAATATTTTTTGTCAGACATTGAGAGCAGAATTGTATAAGCATCTTGAAGAAGAAACAGGTTTAATTCAGAATTCTTTTAACAGCACTGAAATCTAAAAGACTTCAGAAAGAGTTCAAAATGAGCTGGGCATGGTGATACATGATTCTCAGTAATTGTGAGACTCGAGTAGGAGACTTGCCTCAAGTTCAAGGCTTCCCTGGACTATATACCGAATACTTGGCCAGCCAGGCTAGGGTAGTAAGACCCTGTTTAAACAACAAAAGCCCTTCAAAATGATTTTCATTTTGGAATTCTATATGCAGTAAAGTAAGTGTAAGAGTTAGACTAAACACCTCCCTTCCAAATAAGCTGCTTCTGACCATATTCAAACACAGCAAAGGAATAAATCAACAAAGAGAAGAGCATAGGATCTAGGAAATGAGATCTGTCACAGGATCTAGGGAAGAGAATTGGTTCAGATGAGAAAGATAAGAAATCTGCATGAAGCTAGATGTGTTGATACACACCTGTAATCCCAGCACTGGCTTGGCTGAAGCAGGATTGTGAGTTCAAGGCTAGTCTAGGCTACATATGTAATAATACCCCTATATCCAAAAGCAAAATCCTCAGAAAACAAAGCTGAGAGACTTACAGAAAGGTTTAAAAAAAAAAAAAAATGTATAGGAAAGGATGTTTGGGCTTCTTATCAGAAAGTTAGGGTTCAAGTTAGTATACGTATAGAAAACTAAGCAAATTGATGAAATGGATGCTGTCCTCTGAAGCTGGAGTTATAGGTGGTTATGAGCCACCAGTGTGGGGCTGGGAACCCAACTCAGGTTCTCTGTAAGAGCAGTGAACATCCTTAACTGTTATGCCATCTTTCTAGCCAGATAATGCTACTTTTTTCTTTTCTTTTTCTCTCTCTCTTTTTTTTTTTTTTTTTTGAGGCAGGGATTAAATGTGTGCCCCACCATGCCTGGCTGACGATGCTACTTTTAATATTTTTAATATAGTCCAGATCCATATTATTATTTTGAGACAGGGTTTCTCTGTGTAGCCCTGGCTGTCCTGGTGCTGGGATTAAAGACATATGCCACCACTGCCAGGCTCAGATCCATATTATTTAGAGTGGTTTAGGCTAATACTCAAATAATCAGAAGAGATGAACGTGATTGGCCCTGGGAAAGAGACATAACAGCACCTGCTGGTTTTATAACCAATATCATAGAAACATTTGACTCTCCAAACCGAGTAATAAAACGAATGACTATTAAAGTGAAATTATGGTCGTCATACTGGAAAGTGATATTTATAATTTTATTAAAATATTAACAGGAAAGTTGAAGTGATTTGATGCATATATTTCCTACCTCTTGTGACTCGAATCACCTTTCAGAACAGAGGCCTGGGATTCTGTTGTCATACTCTGTTCCCTGAAGCTTTCCTCTGTCTGCTTTAGGACCCTGCTCTTAGGTCAGGTTGCTGACAACTAGAAAACCTCGATTTAGCTCAGTGGTCTTAGCCTTTTTTGTGCCCCCTTAGGTTGTTCGAACAAACCAGTGTGCAGGAGAATTTGTCATCACTTTTCCTCGTGCTTACCACAGTGGTTTCAACCAAGGCTACAATTTCGCTGAGGCAGTCAACTTTTGTACTGCTGACTGGGTGAGTCTGGAGTGTGGTGGCTGGTAGGGAGAAGCAGAAAGGTTGTGGGGAAGCCAAGGCACCGCTTCCATCAGGCTTGGCTAAGTTCAACTTTGAACCTGTCCACAGCTGCCTGCTGGGCGCCAGTGCATTGAGCACTACCGCCGGCTACGAAGATACTGTGTATTTTCTCATGAGGAGCTTATTTGCAAGATGGCTGCCTGTCCCGAGAAGCTGGATCTGAACCTAGCAGCAGCTGTACATAAGGAGATGTTCATTATGGTGCAGGAGGAGCGGCGTCTACGAAAGGCTCTACTGGAAAAGGTGAGTGGTAGTGCTTTTGATCAGGCATCCTAGCCTGGTAAAGGTTGAGGAAGACAAGGTTAACTTCCAGGGATAGATGTAGCCTTTATTCTTGGAGTGTAGTGAAAAGAGCTAGATACACCTGAATTGAAAACCACGTTCTATTCTCAGTGCTTACAGTGCCTGGCAACATTACACAAATCAGTTTATTTCACTGAGGGTAAGCTTCCTCATCTAAAAAATGGGAAATTCTGTTTGTCTATTTAGGTACCTAAGTGAGTTATGGATATTTGTTCAATAATAGCAGACTGTGGTTATAGATGCTATGACCCTTAATGCAAATGACCCACTAAAATAGGCAGGTATAGGAAACCCCTGTTGCTGATCATTTTGGTCATTTCATCAGGTTACTTAAAATGTGATAGTCTCGATTTCTCACCTTGTAAAATGGTAATAAATTCCTAAGTTTGATTTTGTTTGTTTTCAAGACAGACTTTCTCTGTGTAACACACCTGGCCATTCTGGAACTTGCTCTGTAGACCAGGCTAGCCTCTAACCCAGAGATCTGCCTGTCTCTTCATCTCAAGTGCTGGGATCAAAGGCATGGGCCACCACACCCAGATTAAACTTGTGTTTATAATGGTAGTTGTAAAGCTTGAGTGAGTTGATACTTGTAAAAGAATCTATTATTACCCTTGCAATGTAGTAGCTGCTAATGTTAGTAGTATTAATGCATGAAGAAAATGAAGTGTGGACTGTTTCTTAGGAAATTCTATTTTATTTACTTAATTTACAAAAAATTTACTTAATTTTTTGATCCTTCACAATCTCCTGAGTCCTGAGATTAATAGGTATGCTCCACCATACCTAGTTCTCTTGAATTTCATTTTTAAGATTTTTGTTGTTGTTGTAATTTATTTTCGGCTGAGTGTAATGGTGCACACCTTTAATTCCAGCATTCCAGTGGCAGAGGCAGAGGCAGACAGATCTCTATGAATTTGAGAAAGGCCTGGTCTATATAGTAAGTTCCAGGCCAGCCAAGGCTACATAATAAGATCCTGTCTCAAGTGCAGGGAGAGGTTCTATTTATTTTTATGTGTATAGGTCTTTTGCCTGCACATATGTAAGTGCGGTGTGTGTATGCAGTATATAAAGAGGGGGATTAGAGCCCCAGGAACTGAAATTACAGATAGTTGTGAGCTGCCATGTGGGTACTGGGAACTGAACCTAGGTTCTCTGCAACAGCAGCAAGTGTTCTTAACTGTTGCTGAGTCATCTCTCCAGCACCCTCCGCTATTTTCTTACTTTCCAATGTTCCATTCATTAACTTGGGTAAAATAATGTTATCTAATAGAAAGTGATCCTACTTCAATAGATTTTCCATAAGCATGTGTCAGTTGTGTGTGGCTGAGTGGCTGTTGTTATAACTGCCTGGTTAGGGAACTGCTGTAATGAGGATCCTCTATGGATGATGTGGAAGGTTTAGTATTATAGCTTAGTGGCAGAATGCTACCTAGCATGTGGAAGATAACTGGTTTGATCCCCAGCATTGCAAAAGAAAGAAAAGATTACAAAGGAATGCTGGTCCTAAGAGATCCTGAGAGGCCTGTTTTCTGGGTAATGCATTTTTAGTTTAAAATTCATATATAGGCTGGCTATGGTAGTGCATGCCTATAATCTCAGCATTTGGCAAGCAGGGAGAAGAGGACTGCCCTAAGTTTCAGGCCAGCCCAGGCTACATAGCAAGGCTTGTCTTAAAACATACACACATAAATATACACTCACAATTTTGCTGTGAGTGTTAAATATAGGCCAAGTTTCAGCTATAGTGATGTTGGAAGGCTGGAGCTTCTCATTTGTTGTATTGGTTGGTAAATCTCTTGACTTTTTCAAGTACTTACTCTCTATGTTATTAAATGATGGCCCCATGCTGTGCCACAGTATGAAAAGAAACAAAATGAAGGTTGAAAGAAAAAAGACCTACCTTCCCATTTGGACAGAATTTTGAACAATTGGCACTTAACACAGAGATGGGTTCTGACACCATAATCTTGAGATCCTTAAGATAAGATGTGTGTTTTTGAGTATTTCTTTGGATATGACTTAGTATGTATGTATACATATCTGTCATCTGAGAACTCTAGGGGCTTCACCCCTCCAGCATTCTCTAGCTTTGGATTCAAAATTGCAGTCAAATCCTCACTTTGACAAGCTGTGGCTTTCTCTGCTATCCTTTAGTAAAATGAGATGTGCTTATGTGATGCATATTCTTACTAAATACTAGAGCTAATAATATTTGTTGAGTACTTCATAATTCATAGTGTTAATGTATATTAAGTTCTTAATTGAAATACTTAGAACAATCCAGCAAGGATGTTAGTTACTGCTGACAAGAGAAGCAAACAGATCCAGAAGATTGAAATCATATTCTCGTGATGAATAGGCTATCACAGCCGTGTTAGCAGCAGTCTGTTTTTAAAGTTGGTATGTAAGACAAAACTATTGGAGCCAGCATTTCTTCTTAAAATTCCTAAAGTTGCTCATAATTGTTGTCTTTCAGTGACTCCAACATATTTGCATATTTGGCTTTTCTTCATTTTAGGCATGGATTGCTTTTTTTAAATAAAACAAAACATGCAGTTGTTTCTGTAAGCCCTATTGGTGCCCAGTGTTTCCATTTGCTAAGCAGTAGTTTTTGGAACAGTAAATGTTGAGTGACTGAAGCCAGCATTGTTTCCTAGGACAGACCTTCTTCCATTTCCACCTCTCTGCTGCTTAGTCCACACTCTTTCTCTCTCTCACTTATAGGCCCTTTGTTCTCATTCTAATCTTTTTTGTTTCTTTTTGTTTTAAATATTTTATTTAATTGTTTCTTTCATTGTTGGGTGGGTGCATGTGCAGTGATGATCCTGTGGAGGTCAGAGGACAGCCTTTTGAGAATCCATTTTCTCCTTCCACCTAAAAACATGTCTGCTGGGGATTGAACTCAGCTTGCCAGGCTTGTACAAACAAGTGCCTTTACCTGCTGAGTCATCTGGCTTGTCCTTGGTTTTGTGAAACAAACAGCTTGTTGGCATTGAGTTCACAGTAATCCTTCTGCCTCAGCCTTCTGAATGCTAAATTACAAACAGTTGTCATGATGCCTAGCTCCTAATCAGAATCTCACCCAGATTTTTCTATCTTTATAATTTTTTTTTGTCCTGAAGTCCACATTGATCTGATCAATTCTGATTCATCTGAACCCCTGCTTTGAGATTGTGGACTTGACAGAGGGCAGATGTGATGTGAAGTTTGCCTTCTGATCTCCATGACCATCATCGTAGATTTAAGTTACTCTGTGATAGCTGAGATGGGGGTTTCTGCCACCATGTCTGCTTCTGAATAATGTGTGGATTTTATACCCTCAGGGTATCACCGAGGCTGAGCGAGAGGCTTTTGAGCTGCTTCCAGATGATGAACGTCAGTGCATAAAGTGCAAGACCACATGTTTCCTATCTGCCCTGGCTTGCTATGACTGTCCAGATGGCCTTGTCTGCCTTTCTCACATCAATGACCTCTGCAAGTGCTCCAGTAGCCGGCAGTACCTTCGGTAAGTCTAGGGCCTATCAGCAGGAAGTTAGGAGAGTGCAAATTTGGGCTACAATGTGCTTTCCCGTCCTTTTCCCAGGTATCGATACACCTTGGACGAGCTGCCTGCCATGCTGCATAAACTCAAAGTTCGAGCTGAATCCTTTGACACCTGGGCTAACAAAGTACGAGTGGCCCTGGAGGTGGAAGATGGGCGGAAGCGCAGTGAGTGATTCTGCGGGTAGGGCGGTAGGGGTGGGGTGGGAGGGACTCTGCAGACAAGTTCGGTTGTCTTTTCTTCTGTATCCCTGGCCTTTTCCCTCCCTCCGCCTTTACATAATGCTGCCTACTCTTGTTGCTCTCATTTTCCTCCAGGCCTTGAAGAACTGAGAGCACTAGAATCTGAGGCCCGTGAGCGAAGGTTTCCTAACAGTGAGCTGTTACAGCGGCTGAAGAACTGCCTGAGTGAGGCAGAGGCTTGTGTGTCCCGGGCTCTGGGACTGGTCAGTGGCCAGGAAGCAGGGTATGTTGGTGTGAGCTGTTGCAGCTACTGAAGTGTGTTACAGTGGGTGGGTCCCATGGAACAGTAGCAGGAAATTGCCAAGTGTGAGATGGCCTGGGAAGTACTGCAGAGTGCAAGACAGGCAACTTTTCGTGGAGGAGAGCCTTAGCAATAAGAAAACTTAGAAGTGTTTATTTTATCAGTGTCTAGAAGATTTGAGAGGTAGCTTGAGGGATTTTGTGGACAGGGAAGAGTATGGGAGGTTTAGGGACTAGAATAGGACACAAGAAAACCTGAACATAGTTGCAGTAGAGGGTGGGTTGTGAAGTCTAAGAGCTGGCGCTGTAACTTAATGCTTACCTAGTATATGAAGCTCTGGGTTCTAGCTCCGGCTCCATGCGAGTTAGTGGAGGATGGAAAGTCTGCCTTCTGTTATCATCGGTTAGTTTTTAAGCTCCTTCACCCTCCAGCTGTTTCTCTCTCTCTCTGTCTATCCCTTCGTCCTATCAATATGCTTAGATTTGAAAACTCTCCCTGTAGCCAGGGCAATTGTGGGAACATTGAGGTACAAGATCAAAGTAGAACACATATGGTGAGGAATGGTTTGGGCACAAATGGAAGGAGGGACCTGGGTTTGGATCTGAAATCTCATACATGAAACTCCATAGCCCCGACAGGGTGGCTGGTCTGCAGATGACCCTGGCAGAGCTACGGGCTTTTCTGGACCAGATGAACAACCTGCCTTGTGCCATGCACCAGATTGGGGATGTCAAGGTAAGGAGAGGTGGGCTTAGGTAAGACAGAGTGCATGTGTGAGAAATTGTGGGAAGTATGGGCAAGTTTTTAGATTTGGGACTTGGGACAGGGAGCAGGAATGTAAGTACAAGATGCTGAGTCAAGAGAGGGTTGGTCTGAGGAAGTAAAAGAGGAGGGAATAAGGGTGTTTGTTGGGCCCTGAAACAATAAATAAAGTTTATACAAATAAAAGTAGGATGGAGAAGGCAGGGACCCCAGAGTGAGCATGAAGGTTTATATAGCGTAGTACTTAAGGTAGAAGATCTCTTAGTGCTTTGAGAACAGAATCCCATGTCAAGATAAAGGAAAAGTACAAAGTTTTGATCAATCATGTATAAAAGTGTCTAGGAATGTGCATTTTAATATATTCCCCAGGGCATCGAAATGAGCAGTCAAGTGATGAAGGAGCTACTGTTTTAGATTTCAGAGAGCCAGAGTTCAGGCCATGGTAGATCTCCTTTTCTCAGAAGGTTGTGTTGGGAGGCACTGGAGCAAGGATGTGTAGTGGGGCTTCTTAAGTGGCCTCAACTGAAGGGTTTGTTCTTCATCCTGTATTTTGGTAGGGTATTCTGGAACAAGTGGAAGCCTACCAGTCTGAAGCCCGTGAGGCCCTGGTCTCACAGCCCTCCAGTCCAGGGCTACTGCAGTCCCTGTTGGAGAGAGGGCAGCAGCTGGGGGTAGAGGTACCTGAAGCCCAGCAGCTCCAGCGACAGGTGGAACAGGCACGGTGGCTGGATGAGGTAAAACGCACGCTGGCTCCCTCTGCCCGAAGGGGTACCCTGGCCACCATGCGGGGACTGTTGGTTGCGGGCGCCAGTGTAGCCCCTAGCCCTGCTGTGGATAAGGCCCAGGCAGAGCTTCAGGAGCTACTGACCATCGCTGAACGCTGGGAAGAGAAAGCTCACCTCTGCCTGGAGGCCAGGTAAGTCCAGCCCTCCCTGCTAGTCTTTACCTTCAAAATTTAGTGGAGAATCTGAAAAGAATGGCTGTGGGTGGCTTTGGGCATCACACCTACCCCTATATAGGTATATTGAGTTTCTCTGCTCTTTTGTTCCTTGTCTTGTTCTTTTTTTTTTTCTTTTTTCTTTTTAAATCTGTATACATAGAGGCAGAGGTAGGCTGATGGAAAAGCAGAGAACAGGTGTGTGTGTGTGTGTGTGTGTGTGTGTGTGTGTGTGTGTGTGTGTGTGTGTGTAGCCCAGTACCAATAGAAGCACAGGAAACAAGTGGATGAGTGGGTATAGGTAAAAAGATGCCACACACAGGGGGTGTCTGACAGACTTCAGCCACAGGTTATGCAAGTGGTTAGTATGTGAGCTTCTAGCAGGCTGACAGAGTGGTAAACATAGGTACAAAAGCTATGGTGGAGGATATATGGGTACATGCAATCTGAAGAAAGCAGAGCCTGGCAACCATCTTTACCAACATAAAATCTCGGAAGTGTAACAAGGGGGAACAAGAGCCCAGCTGTTTACAGCTACTGATCAGGCTGGGCTCTGATCCACAGGCTATGCCAAACTGGCCTGCTCCCCCGCCCCTTCTTTTGTTGTTGTTTTTAGGCAGAAGCATCCACCGGCCACACTTGAGGCCATAATCCATGAAGCAGAAAACATCCCTGTTCACCTGCCCAATATCCAGTCTCTCAAGGAGGCTCTTGCTAAGGCCCGGGCGTGGATTGCTGATGTGGATGAGATCCAAGTAAGGACCTCCCCATCCACACCTAGACCTTCCATGTAACAGGAAGGAATGATATACAGGGTTGTGCTGTGTTTGCATGGCTAGAGAGAGGATTGAGTACCACATATTGTAAGGAGGCAAAATGTGTTTACAGAGCAATGTTCTTAAGAGAAGGACTTAGGAGGCTGGCCTGAAGGAAGTGGGGTTCTGTTCAGGGTGAGGATGATAGAGCATGAGAGTAGAAAAGGACAGGTACCTACCTGACGGTAGGTAGAAAGGGAAGACCACAAAAGCATAGCTAGTCTGCTCTCCCTGAAGACTGACTGGCTGCTTTGACTGAGCCAGTGAGTAGATGCACATGTCATGTATGGTAGAGGGCACTCCTGAGGACAGTGTCAGTTGTCTCTGCTTTGAGACTATGAGGACAGACCATCTTCCCAGCTCAGGCCAGACATGGAGAATTAGTAGATGATTACAAGTTCATCTTGCCTTTCTCTCTTGCCTGTGCTTAGAATGGTGACCACTACCCCTGCTTGGATGACTTGGAAGGCCTGGTGGCTGTGGGTCGGGACCTCCCTGTGGGGCTGGAGGAACTGAGACAGCTAGAGCTGCAGGTACTGACAGCACACTCCTGGAGAGAGAAGGCCTCCAAGACCTTTCTCAAGAAGAACTCCTGCTACACGTTATTGGAGGTGAGGCCTAGCACTTTTACCTACATCCTCTTTTTGCTTGGACTAGCTGTTTCGAGGTAGTTTATATGAGAATCGGAGTTTTTGAGGGGGCATGGGGGAGGGGAGGAGAAGGTACGGGAGGTAGGGAAGCATGGTCATTTGCCTCTGTCTGCCTGCCTCAGGTGCTCTGCCCGTGTGCAGACGCCGGCTCAGACAGCACCAAGCGCAACCGGTGGATGGAGAAGGAGCTGGGGTTGTACAAATCTGACACAGAGCTGTTGGGGCTGTCTGCGCAGGACCTCAGGGACCCAGGCTCTGTGGTAAGAAGCTTAGATACAGATGGGTGAAGAGCCTGGTGACGATTGTCTGAACCTTGTGACCATGGGCAGACCACTTGCTCCCTGAGCTCAGTTTTCCTGGTTTGGGAGTGGGGTGTTGAGGAGGCCAGAGAATGAAGGAATCAGGTTGTTTACGTTCTTCCCCTTCTTGGGCACGGCAGATCGTGGCCTTCAAAGAGGGGGAGCAGAAGGAGAAGGAAGGGATCCTGCAGCTTCGTCGCACCAACTCAGCCAAGCCAAGTCCACTGGCATCATTGACTACAGCCTCCTCTACAGCCTCTATCTGCGTGTGTGGGCAAGTGCCAGCTGGGGTGGGAGCTCTGCAGTGTGACCTGTGTCAGGACTGGTTCCATGGGCGGTGTGTGACAGTACCCCGCCTCCTCAGCTCCCAGAGGCCCAGTCTTACCTCATCCCCACTGCTGGCCTGGTGGGAATGGGACACCAAATTCTTGTGCCCTCTGTGTATGCGATCACGGCGCCCACGCTTGGAAACCATCCTGGCACTGCTGGTAGCCCTACAGAGACTGCCTGTGCGGCTGCCTGAGGGTGAGGCTCTACAGTGTCTCACAGAGAGAGCCATCAGCTGGCAAGGCCGTGCCAGACAGGTTTTGGCCTCTGAGGAAGTGACTGCTCTGTTGGGACGGCTGGCTGAACTCCGTCAACGGCTACAGGCTGAATCCAAGCCTGAGGAATCCCTTGCTTACTCTTCAGACGCTGGAGAGGGCTCTGGCAATATGCCTAAGGTGAGCTTCTTAGCCCAGCTCTTAAGCTCGGATTTCTGTCCCCTGGCCTGTACGTAGGCTCTAGCTCTGTCCCTGTGCTCCAGTTTGAACTCTCCTTTGGCCCAGCCTTTTTGTTCCATCCTATATCTGTCCACACTCCTAGACCCTGCTCTCTGCGGGCACCCCATGTTTGCCCTTCCTCCAGTAGGTAGAGTCTCTCAGGTTTGGCGTGGGTGAAGGAAGAGTAGGGCCTGGCTCTTCAGTTCAGTTACCCCCTGCCTTTTCCTGATCTTGATATTTGATAGGTCCAGGGGCTGTTGGAGAATGGGGACAGTGTGACCAGTCCTGAAAAGGTAGCCACAGAGGAGGGCTCAGGTAAGAGAGGTAGGTCTAGCTATAGTGTGAGTGGGATGTTGAATGGATATTATCAGTGTGGCCCCTGATGTCCTCAGCTCTGTTATAGTGGTATAGGATAAGACCAAGGACAGCCTCTAATTCAGCCTGTCTCCACAACTTCCAGATCTGGAGCTGCTATCCTCACTATTACCACAGTTGACTGGCCCTGTGTTGGAACTGCCTGAGGCAACCCGAGCCCCACTGGAGGAACTTATGATGGAGGGGGATCTGCTTGAGGTGACCCTAGATGAGAATCATAGCATCTGGCAGCTGCTGCAGGCTGGGCAGCCTCCAGACTTGGAGAGGGTCCACACACTTTTGGAGGTAAGGAGAGGAGTCATTGACATGGCCAGATCAGGCCAAGTAGGTCGGGAGCTCTCTCAGGCCCTGACTACTTGCCTGTGCTTGTCTTTTGGAAGGGGGAGAGTAGATGGGATCTTGTTATGTAGACCTGACTGGTCTGATAACTTTATATATATATAGTCCAGGCTGGCCTTGAACTCATGGCGGTCTTCCTGCCTTAGCTATGCAAGTGCTGGAATTATAGGCATGCACCATCAGGCCTCATTTTAAAAACCTGTCTTTTTTGCCTTTTGTATTCACAGCTGGAGAAGGCAGAGCGCCATGGGAGTCGGACACGAGGCCGAGCCCTAGAGAGGAGGCGGCGGAGGAAGGTGGATCGGGGTGGGGAGGTTGATGATCCAGCCCGAGAGGAGCTAGAGCCAAAGAGGGTACGGAGCTCAGAACCAGAAGCCGAGGAAGTCCAGGAGGAAGAGGAGCTGGAGGAGGAGACTGGGGGTGAGGTCCCTCCTGTACCCTTCCCCACCAATGGCAGCCCCAGCACCCAGGAGGACCAGGATGGCTTAGAACCAGTGTTAGAGGCTGGTTCAGACACCTCAGCCCCTTTCTCTACTCTGACTTCCCAGCTGTTGATGTCCTGCCCACAGCAGCCATCTCGGCAACAATTGTGACAGTGGCTGAGCCTAGCACAGACCCCAACAAAGATCCTTCCTTGGCCTCAAGGATCCTTTCTGACCATCAAGCCTGCTTCTTGGAGGTGGGCGGGTAGGTGGAGAGACTCCCCCCTCACCACCACCCCCAAGACCGTGACTTTTATATTCTGACTCCAAGGTATTGTTCAGACCTCAGCTCCTGGGGGCCGGCCCTGGAGTCCTGCGTCCCTGGTAACCTGTAACCAGCATTCCCAGACACCAGAGGCAGATAGACAGGTGGGCAGGGGGTTGACTGGGGCTAGGCCAGCACCATTCCAGAGACAAATGCAGGGCACATGCAAACTGGGGACCTCTCCCTTCCCCCAGTTCTGGCCCTGGGTCAGGCCATGCTACACTAACCTTCCCCCCTTCCCCACACACACTTGCCTCCTGCCTCCTTTTTACTTCCTTCTTCCCCTTCATCTTTTCCCTTCCCCTTACTGTTCCACCCAGGAGGAGGAAACTTCCTATGGCTGTCCTCACTTTTTTATTTTCGATGAATTTTGTTAGGGTTGAACAGGGCTGCCTATGGTCTGAAGGCTTTTGGTGCTTGTCCACACACCCACCTCAACCCTTCCTTCCCATCCTCCTCCGTCTCCTCCTCCTGGGTTCATGCTGTAATAAAAGAAGATTGTTGGTGTGTAATTAATTTGTTCAAAGGGAGAAAAACAAAAACAAGAAACGTTGGTTCCAACTAAAGCCTATTTTAATTTTATTTTATTATTTTCCTCGTTAGAAATAAAACCCTTAGGAATGTTTTTTGGAAGCCTGTTTCTGAAGTGCATTTCTCTTCCAAAGGAGAGCAGAACCTTCCTTCCTCGCCCGCCCGTTACTGGAGCAGCTACAGTGCTAGCGGTAGTGCCAGGGCCAAGGCCAGGGAACCGGGGCTCTGACTCGGAACCTCCTTCCCAGCTTCTCTCGACCTTGGGAAAGATAGCCCGCCCCTCCCCAAGCCATTTCCCGGTCTGCAGACTGGTGGGCACCCCTCCCTCTGGGGGATCTGCACAGCAGCTTCCCCTAGCTTTGTGCTCTTATTTTCCTGGTCTCCGGGGGACTTTTTCTTCACGGCTTTATTGAAGTATAGTTTCCATGCTATAAAGTCGAGCTGTTTTAAATATGTAATTTCATGAGTCAGACCATCCTTGATGTTTCTCTGTTAGTTTCTTTCTGCCCTAATGAATGTGTGGTTAATTTGTAATTTCTGTGTCACTGTTAAACTGCTCTATTGAGATGAAATTTGCGTACCATACAGTCCATCCAATCCAGTATACAGTTCAGTGGCTTTTAGTATATTTCAGTCATTGAATGAACCGTCATTGCAAAAAAAAGTTTAGAATGTTTTTATGACCCTTAGAAGAAACTCCACATTCCCTAGGTGTTCCTTCCCACTCCCATTTGTCTCTTCTGGACATTTTATATAAACAAAATTATACAATATGTCATCCTTTTGTGTCTGGCTTCTTTGACTTGGCATAGTAGATTCAAGCCTATTAATAGTCCTACAGTAGTTAGATGTTCACCCTTCTGAACCTGAAAGATGAAAGGACTGTGCTTGATTAGCGACTGCCTTCCTGAAGTATGTTTATACATGGTTTTTTGTGGGTATCTGTATGCATTCCCCCCCCATAAGACCCACCAGGTTGCATCATATTTATAAAGGAACCATAAACCACCCCCCCCCAAAGACCAAGAAGCAGTCTTTGTTGTTCTAAGTGTTCTCTGTTCAGAGTTTACCTAGGGAATAGAGGAGGAAGCAAAAGCTTGGAGACCCTGCTTCACTAGCTAGTTTCCAGGCATCTCTGACTTCTCTAAGGTTTTTCCTCTTCTCAAGGTTGTATAAGGTTTTATAGGCTAAAGTCAAGTCTTGATCGCTAGTTCAGGAACTCAGCACACCAGCACTCTTTTTGCCCTTCCTTGTTTATATGTTCAGAAGGATCGTTTTGCTCCATTTCTCCCCTTTCCAGGATTTCCAGTTGCTAAGACTCTATGAGATACCCCAACCTCTTTTGGTGGCGCTCTGGTGGGAGCATGGCTTAGACCTGCCTCATCCACTTTTTAGTCTATGTTGAAAGGTAAACACCAGTGAACAGTAAATACCCCTGCCCTGGGTCCATTTTGATCCTAAGTTTGTAAACAAGAGGAAAAGGCTGGCCTTTGCCCACCTATTGGAATTAGTTACGGTTTTCCAATGAGAGTTGGAGGTAGCAGAAGAGATACCTAGAACAAGTACCCAAAGGAGCTTGATCTTGACATCTTCCTACCACTTTACTCCAAGCAGCCAGGCACTAGAAGAAGCAGCCAAAAGAGAGGAAAAGATGGTACCTACAACCCACAGCAGCTCCTAGGCTAGTGAATCGCTCAGGCTGAGGTAGGGGTCCTTTGTGGTATGGACCTGTCCCTTACCAATTTCCATACAGCTTTTCTCAGCTTGGCACTTTCTGCCTTATCCCTTTCATACACTTTCTGCCCATTTCACAGTGTACATGTAGCCATCATTGATACAAACTGTCTTATGGTTTCTATTGCTGTGATAAGACACCTCGTCCAAAAGCAGCTTGGGGAAGGAAGGGTTTATTTCAGCTTACAGCTTGTAGTCCATCATCCAGGGAAGTAGGCAGGAACTGACACACAAGCCGTAGAGGAGCGCTGCTTACTGGCTTGTTCCCCGTGGCTTGCTCAGCCTGCTTTCATATAGCACCCCGGACCACAGCCCAAGGGTGTTATATCCCACAGTGAGCTGGGCCCTCCAATATCAGTCATCAGTCAAGGAAATGCACCATGGGCTTGCTTAAAGGCCAATCTGATGGGAGCATTTTCTCAATGGAGGTTTCCCTCCACACTCAAGAGAGCACAAAATGAGTGGGAACTTTTTACCTCAGAATGATTTAGTTTACAGATACCACCTTGCTGCTGCTACATTCTACCAGACAGTTCCACTCCTGTCAGGATAGCACCTGAGTATGCAGGGGATAGAAAGGAGATACTGCTTCTGCTAAAAACAGATTCCTCTCTCCCTCTCCCCCTTCCTCCCCCACTCCCCTTCTCCCCTCTCTTTGAGACAGGGTTTCTCTGTGTAGCCCTAACAGTCCTGGGTCTCATTCTGTAGTCCAGGCTGGCCTCAAACTCACAGAGGTCTGCCTGGCTCTGCCTCCCAATTGCTTGACTCAAAGGTGTACCACCACATCCAGCATCTAAATTCCTCTCTTGTCCCAACTATCAATTACTCCCTGCCTCTATCTTTTCAGTACCTCCACTGTGCCTTAAATCATGGCCAAAACACTGGTTTAATGAGTCTCTCCTCCCTGAAACTTCCTATACTGAGAGTTCCTGGAAGAAAGCAGCAAGAGCCAGGCCTGAGTCCTCTGCTGTTTCAAGGCTGGGGGGAGGGGGGGGAGTCTTGCAGAGTCAGTTCAGAAAGAGACAGCTACAAACAGTAGTTGCTACCCTACACTGCATGTGAAATCTGTTCCTTCTGCACTGTATGAAGTTCACTGGTCCGGGATGACACTCTGGAAGTATGGCCTGCATCTGGGCCATGGTCATCAGAGCCCTGAAAGAGAAACACTAATCATGTGTCCTAGAAGACCAGAAATAGCAGTGACAAGAGAAGCAAAGTAGAGATAGTCCTTGCCCCTGGGGCACTTAAATCCTGGATGCCAAGCTCCATGTAAGATAATTGGCAAAGTTCTTAGTAAGCACATAAGGGAGAATAGGCTGGGCCTAAGCAAAACCCAACAGGGTTGTGATTCTTTTTTTTTATTTTACCCCTTTGGTTTCTTCAGATAGGGTTTCACTGTGTAACAGCTCTGGCTGTCCTGGAACTCACTTTGTAGACCAGGCTAACCTCAAACTCACAGAGATTCCCCTGCCTCTTCCTCCCAAGTGCTGGGATTAAAAGCATGCACCACCACCGTCTGACTAGGGTTGTGATTTAATCTTCTGTAAATCTAAAGCTCTATGTTTCACATCACAAGGGGCTAAGTAATTGGTGTACCACCAGGATATTGCTCATAGTGGAACTTTACTGTTAGTAAACTGGGAACTCAGCAATGCTGACTGAGAAGGTAGAAGCCCATATGTGGCTAAGGCTCAAAATAATCATTCCTGTGCCTGTCTGTGTAGGTATATATATATATATATATATATATTGCTGTAAGGCAATAGCTTGGCTGGCACATATCTCTAAAACTAAACCTTTCGAGGTAGGAGCAGGAAGATTCCAAGTTTGAAGCTAGGCTGAGTTATACAGTGGGACCCTGTCTCAAAAGCAGCAAGCCAAAACTACCATAAAGCAACATTTAGCTCCTATATCCTTGGGTTAGAAATCTGGGTACAATTTAGCTGAGTTTCTTAGAGTTGTTCCCATGCATCAATCAAGGCATCAGCACTGCAGGCATCTCCAGGTTTTACTTGGGGAAGGATCTACTTAGAAGTTGTCATTGGCTGTTGGCAGGATTCAGTTTCTTACTGGCTGTTGGACAGGGTTCACTTAGTTCTGCTGTGGATCTTTTCACAGGACAGCTCACAACGTGGCAGCTTGTTTCATGAGATCAATTAAGATGGGTAAGAGACAGAAATGAGTCTTTATAATCTCAGAAGTGACATTCCATTGATTTTGCAATTGACAATATTCATTAGAAGCCATTAGGTTCATATCCCTTCCACATACAAAAATAAATTCATTCCTTGAGTTCTCTTTAAGTCACATTCTATTACCCCTAAGGTGCTAAATATGAATGAATTGCCTTGGGTATAATCCCTACATACGATTCAAGTACTTTTTCTCCATGGGTCGAACTATGAAACTTACAAACACAAGTTCCCCATCCCTAACACTTTCTAATATATAATGGTGGGAAAGGCATGTACAAGCATTTCAGTTCAAAAAAGGCAGAGGATATGTGTGTACCTGTACCTGTACCAAGTCAAATCCAGCAGGGCAAATGAGGTTTCTTGATTTGATTCTAAGACCAGGAGATGATTTTTCATCCTGGCTCTGCTTTCTAGGCCCTTGGTCCCACCTTCTGTGCTTCCTTTCTCATGAGAGGTAGCACATGTTTGCAACTGAGAATTTTTTTCTACTGTTTTTACCAGTATTTTGGAGGACCAGTGGCTTGTAGTGTCTGTATAGTCAGTTACCATTCGAGACAAAGGGCTGAGAATTCTTTTGGCATTTTGAACATTCAGCAGTAACTATAAGCAGATTGACCTTCAGGACAGCCCTTACTTAGAACTCATGCCTGCCACTTTGTTCAGGAACCTGTTGGTAAGGATAAGGTGACAGCATAGATATTGGCCACATCTGCAGAGTGGAATCTCTCCTGAGACCTTCCTCAGTAGTGGTGCTTGTTTATGTGGGTCATGAAAATTCTCACATGGTGTGCTCATCCAAGATGGACAGCCATCCACATAGGCCTTTTTCCTCAGATGTCTTTTCGGTATTTCAGTCTTGTTCTTTCCAAATCCTTGACTATATAAGCAGACATGAATCAGCTCTGTCGGCTCACGATGCTTTTCACCATTTTTGTGATGGTATTTTTTCTACTGGGAAGATTTCCTTCTCGCTTTTCTTCAGAGTCAACCCAAAATGGAACTGTAGCTCTGAAACTAGCCACTTGTAGCACATGCCAGCATGCCATGCAGACATCTCTAAGCCAAGCTTGAATAGTGTATCCCTTAGTTGTCTGGCCTGGAGGAACCCCCAAAAGGACTTGAATGACCCTTTCTCAGGTGAGAAAAGGATGACGATGTAGCAGGTGTGAGCTTCCAGAACTGCACATACTTTAGTGGACTGGGTGGAACAGTTAACACAGATTACTGTTTGATGGATGTCATATACTCAGATGGTCATTCTAAACAATAATCTACTTTTTCTATTTTTATTTTTTTGCTTTTTGAGACCTTGCCACTTGCAGTTTCATCCTCATTTTGGTTGGTTGTTTTGTCTTATAAATATGCTGTAGCTTGGGCCAGTGAGATGGCCCAGTGGGTAAAAGTGCTTGCTCTTTAAGCCCGGCGGCCTGATTTGAATCCCAGGGACCAACGTGGTAGGAGAGAAGCAACTCATACAAGTTGTCCTGATCTCCATATGTGTGCGCACACATAAATAGATGTAATAAAAATCATTTTTCAAATGTATCTCTTTATTTTCTGGTAATTTCCAGAAGTTCTTAGTCTGATCTTTCAACTCACTAATTGTTCTTCCATGTCCCTTGTATTTGTTTTTTAAAATACAGTATTTTTATTTATTTGAGAATTTCATAAATGTATGCAATATATTTTGATTATATCCACCTCTGTTACTCCTCAAACTTCCCTCAGTATATCCACCTCTAAATTTCATGTCTTTTTTTTATTTTATGTGTATGTGTGTGCTTTAGTGTATGTGTGTGCACCACATGTGTGCAGGAGCCCTTGGATGTCAGAAAAACCATCTGATCCTCTGGAACTGGAGCTACAGATGGTTGCGAGCCACTATGTGAATGCTGAGAATCAAACCCAGGTCCCCTGCAAGAGTAGTAAGTGCTCATAATTGCTGAGCCATCTCTCAAGCCCTGTCTTTAAAAAACAACAACAAAACACTTTTGAGTGCAATTAGTACTACCTATATGTGCATGGGTTGTGGGGCCCCAACCATTGGAACATGAGCTTCATACAAGTGGCCATACCAAAAAACGACTCTTCCTCCCCTATCAGGGCCCTTCTCTTCTTTATGGCATGTATATTGTGTGTATTTAAATAATGTAACCAGAAACTGGAGAAATCTCCTGGGCCAACAAAATGACTCAGGATAAAACTTCTTGTATAATTTGAGCCCACTCTAACTGTTGGACCATAATGATAGTCTGGCTCAGCAGAGATCAGTACAAGTAGGACTTACTTTGTTAGGCTGCCATCAGTTTTGGTGCTAGGAAAACCATGCTAAATTAACCATTACTACAGATCTACACAGGTTAATTCTGGTTACTGGCATGGTTCTGCTATCCATTACAGAACCCAAACTTGACTTGTCTCTGGAGGTGATCCTATAGTCTCCACTGAAATCTTCACAACATGGCATTGGCATAGTCTTTATCATCTACATCCTAGTCATTCAGAGTGGAACTGAGCACGGGAGAGGTTAGGAGTCAGACACTGAGCGTATCCAATTGCAGGGGACACTAAGATGTAGTCTGAGTTTATCCTCAAGAAGGAGAGGAAAATGACGTAATGACTACCCGGCCAGTCTCGGCTATACTTCATAATGTATGGTTTCACAATTCTCGTGGGGGGAATGTTAATATAGTGAGTAAGTTGAATGGTTTACTATGGTTAATCAACTCTACGATTCTTTTGCCTTAAACATTTGCATTTCTCTGTCTACGTTGTCCCACAGAAGTTCTGGCATCTTAACTTCATTTTACAAACTTACTGTTACAGACAGTTGGACAATTGTAAGCTGTCATATGGGTGCTGGGAAATGAATCCAGATCCTCTGCAAGAGCAATAAGTGCTCTTAACTGCTGAGCTCTCTCTCCAACCCTATCTTTTCTAAAACAACCAGTTGAGATAATTAGTGCTGCCTGGATGTGCATGGGTGTGGGACCAGCTGGGCAACCTACAAGTGGCCGTACCCACAAAGGAAAAATGACTACCACCCCCAGTAGGACCCTTCTCTTTTATGCCATGTATATTGTATATATTTAAATAATGTATCCAGAAACTGGAAAAATCTCCTGGGCCAATAAAATGACTCATTAACAAACTTGTTGAGCGTAAGTTTTGGATAACCAATAAAACAACTTTTAGAAATACTCATAGCGCCGAGCATTGTGGCACATACCTTTAATCCCAGGACTCAGGAGGCAGAGACAGGAGTTCAAGGCCAGTATGGTCTACAGAGTGAATTCCAGGATCGCAAGATACATAGTGAGACCCTGTCTCAAACAACAACAACAACAAACCCAAGAAACAAGAAATACTCATAGCTGCTTCAACTAATAAGGTATACTTAGTATTATATGTATAGTGTATATAGGATTGCTAATGTCTATCTCCATATTGAAAAGTTATTAAAAATATAAAGCTATCACAAGAAAAGATGGTTACAAAACATCTTCAATGATTATAAACACAAAATCCAAAATCTTCAGTCATATCCAGCAACTATGACAAGTAAGGTCTACTCTAGAAATGCAATAGTGATGCACTGTAAGAAAATGAATTAGTGTGAACATCTCAGTTTATACAGAAAATACATTTCAGGTGCAGGAACGATGTAAAGCTAATACATTCCAAAAAGTTGCAAGATGCAAGAATAATACATGCAAATCAGTTTTTACATGTTAATAATGATTCAAAATGAAATTTAAAGCAATTCTATTTTGCAGTAGCATCTGAAAGAATAAAATACCTAGGAGTACACTTAATTATGGAGAAGAAAGACACATTGAAAAAAAATTAAGAGATGGAGAGGTGACTCCGTGGTTAAGAACACTGGCTGCTCTTTCCAGAGGACCCAGCTTCTGCACCCACATGGTAGTTCACAGCTGTCTGTAACTCCAGTTCTGGGGGATCCAATGCCCTTTTCTGGCCTCCAAGGGAACCAAGCATGAAAGTGCACGGGCATACATGCAGATAGAAGACTCATAAAATACTAAAACATTTTCTGAAAAATACTTGAGTTGCTGAGATAAGTTAAAAGGCCTAAAGAAATGACAAAGAGACTCATATTCATGGATTGGAAGATAATGTTCAGATGTAATATTAGCCAAAGTGAGCCACAAATTCAATGCAGTCCCTATGAAAATTCAAACAGCTTTTTTTCCCCTAAGAAATAGAAAACCCAGTCCTCAAATTCACATAGATTTGCAAGAGACCAATACAATAAATAGCCAAAATAATCTTGAAAAAGAACAAATGATGCTGGAGATTGAACTCATCTAAATTCTCCCAGCCAGCCAGTTTCTGACAAGGTACACTATATAGTAAGGAAGAGAATAGTCTCCCTCACATATGATGTTGGGAATTTCCACATGCAAAATAATGAAATTGGATCCCCTACCTCTCACCATATATCATATACTCAAAATGGATCAATTATTTAAATTTAAGAAACAAAACCAGAAATGTAGTTGGTCACGACCTTAAATTTGGCAATGGATTTTTGTTTTTGTTTTGAGCCAGGGTCTCACTATATAGCCCTGACCAGCCTGGTGCTTATTATGTAGACCAGACTGGCCTCAAACTCAGATCTGTGTACCTGCCTCTGCTTCCCAAGTGCTGGGATTAAAGGCATATGCCACCATGCCCAGCCAACAATGGATTCTAAAATATAACCCTAAAAGTATGCACATCAGATACATTGTACTTCATCAGCATTTGGTTCCATATCAAAGGACATTATTAAAGAAGTGAAAAAGCAGCTTTTATTAGGAGTGTGTGTGTGTGTGTATGTGAGAGAGAGAGAGATTTTCAAGTTTTAGTTTTAATTCTGCATCTGTGCAGGTGCCCTTGGAGGCCAGAAGAGGTCATTTGATCCCCTTGGAGCAGGAGTCACAGTCAGCTAAGAAACACCTGATGTGGGTGCTGGGCACTGAACTTAAGTCCTCCACAAGAGCACCAAGTGTATGCTCTTAACTCCTGAGTAACCTCTCCAGCCCCTTGAATATATTCTTAATTCATATATTTGCTAAGAATTTAGTGTTCAGACTGTGAAACGAACTTATCAGCAAAAAGACACTATAACTTAAAAATGGACAAAAATTTGGGCGTGGCAGCATGTGACTAATCCCAGTATTCAGGAAGAAGAAACAATAAGATCCCAAATTAGAAGCCAGGGTGGTTGATGTAGGACAAAAGTAAGGGCATGTAGGGGCTGGTGGTGCACGCCCTCAATCCTAGCACTCAGGAGGCAGAGGCAGGTGGATCTCTGACTTGGAGGCCAGCCTGGTTTATATATCAAGTTCTAGGCCAGGAAGGGCTACACAGTGAGACCCTGCCTCAAAAACCAAAACGAGCCAAGCGGTGGTGGTGCACGCCTTTAATCCCAGCACTCGGGAGGCAGAGGCAAGCGGATCTCTGTGAGTTCGAGGCCAGCCTGGTCTCCAAAGTGAGTTCCAGGAAAGGTGCAAAGCTACACAGAGAAACCCTGTCTTGAAAAACAAAAAACAACAGCAACAACAACAACAAAAAAAAATAAGTAAATGCAAAAATAAAAAAGGAGATGGGGGCTGGAGAGATGAGTTAGTGGTTGAGAGCACTTACTGCCCTTGCATAGGACCTGAGTTCAGTTCCCAGCATCCACATGGTGGCTCAACTATCTGTGTGTAGTTCCAGTTCCAGGGAATCTGATGCCCTCTTGTGACCACCATTGGTACCCAGCATACACATTAAGCACATACATATGCATATGGGCAAAACACTCATACACATAAATAAATCAGAGGGAAAAAATAGGGCTGGAGAGGTGGGTCGGCAGTTAAGAATGCTGGCTGTTCTTCCTCAACACCCACATAGTGGCTCACAACTGTAACTCTAGTCCCAGGGGAACTGATACCCTTTTCCAACCTCTGCAGGAAACAAGGCATGCACATGATGCACAGATATACATGTTGGCAAAACACCCATACACATAGATTTAATTTTTTTAAAGGGCAGACAATTTGAATAGGTATTTTCCAAAGAAGATATGGAAAATATCAAGAAGCACATTAAAAGGTTCTTAGTCTCTCTCTCTTTCTCTCCTCTCTCTCCCTCTTCCCCTCACCCTTCCCTTCCCATCCTCCCCCCCCCATCTCTCTCTCTCACACACACACACACACTTTTTTTCTGAGATGAAGTCTCTCTGTGTATCCCAGGCTGGCTTTAGACTTGGATCTTTCTGGCTCAGTCTTCCAAATGCTGGGATTATAGGCACATACCTAGTTCTAATATACACTCATTTTTTTTGAGACAGGGTTTCACTATGTAGCCAAAGTTGACCTTGAATGTGATCTTGCTTCTTCCAAGTGCTAGAATTATGAGCATGTGCCTGCCTTGCATGGGATATGATAAATTTTAAAGCCAGAATATAGTAAATACTGGGCATCTCTACTCAGTGTCCACTCATTATGCACTTAAAATAACTGAAGAGGGTAACACAAATAGTTATGCACTAATGTTCATTGCAGCATTATATACAATAGCCAAAGTATAAACAAAATGTGTTACATACAAATACTGGAGTATTATTCAGGCATAAAGGAGAATGGGGAATGGAATTCAGGCACACATCCTAAGATGGATTTATTACTAATCAGCTGGCATCTTGTCCCAAGCCATTCTGGAACTCTTCAGCTGTGTTGTTACTACTGTTGATGCTGCTACCACTGCTGCTATGGAGACAGCATGTGCTTTGCCCCTGTCATGACTCGACTGCCTCTTCCTTCTACTGTCTCCTCTCCATGCTACTAGTTTGGCCTCTCCCCTAATGATAAAGATCCAAAACCACCACCACTAACAACAAAACAGACAAACACACAACAACAAAAACCACACTGCTACTTTCAATGTTGCAACACTAGAGGGACGGCACAGGAAGGCTTCTCCCTGATAATTCGAAAAATGAGCCTCTCTGCAATGAGCACAGAGGGTGTGTGACATCAATCACAGGCCCGCTGGAGACACTAGAGGAGGTGCTCCCTCTCTGGCCGGCGTGGGTGAAGCTAGCTGCTGGAGTTCACCAAAGCTTGTGATAATAAAAAGACCAGCACCAACTATTTGAAAGCTGTTGAACAGAACAGTGTCTTCTGGGGCTGGGGTTGTCCTTCCATAGCAAGTGGCTGTGCTTACAGTGTAGGTTCCTCTAGGCATCCCAGGAGTTTTCAAAGAGGCTGAGGTGTGGGTCAAGCATCTGGCTGCCAAAGAGTTTGGCTGACTCTGTTTGTCATAGCCAGGTATAAGGGAAGGAAGGGCCTCTCAAAAAGCTTGATCTTGCAAGTGTTAACAATTCATGAAATGTTAAACATTAAGGGTTTTTTAGAATGAAGATTTAATAATGGATGACTCAACGATTCTAATAGCATTTAACAGCATTGCTAGAATTTAACAATGCTTAACATGCTTAACGCCATACATGATTCCAGGGAGAGAGGGGTCTGTCACAGATGAACCTTGAAAACATTCTAAATGAAATAATCCAGATACAAAAGGACAAACATTTTGTGATTTCATTTAAGTGATATTATTTGAGCTTGCAAATTCACAAAGACAGAAAGTAGATGAGAGGTTGCCAGAGGCTGGGAATGTGGTGGGGTAATTGCTTGGTGCATGCAGTTTCTGTTTGAGGGGTTTCTGTTTGGAGGGATGAAAAGTTTTAGAACCAGATAAGAGAGATGAGTACAAAACTTTTTGAATATAACTATTGCTACATGGTTGTAAATCGAAAATGGTTAAAATGACACCAAAAAAAAAAAAAAATGCTGGGCTCAACCTAATTTTGTGTTTCTTTCTCCTGATCTGGAGTCAATTTCCACCCATGTCACTGAGCTTTCTCTCAGTCTGTCATTATTTGTGTGTATATGTGTATTTTTTCTCATAGTTTGGATTCTACTTCTGAAACATTCAGGACTCAATCTAGTAATGAGGCTGGCAATTAAGATTGCCAAATCTCTTTTTTCTTTTCATTTCTTTTTCTTTATTCTCTCACAAAATACATCCTGACTGTAGCCTCCCCTCCCTCCCCTCCACCCAGTGTCCACCCACCCACATCCCTTCTCCCCCATATCCACTCACTGTTCCTCCATTTCCTTCAGGAAAGAGCAGGCCTCCCAGTGATATCAACTGAACACGGCCTAATGAGATGGAATAAAACTAGGCACAAATCCTCATATCAAGGCTGAACAAGCCAACCCAGTAAGAGGAAAAGAGTCCCATGAGCAGGCAAAAGAAACACCCCCACTTCCACTGTTAGAAGTCCTTTCAAGTTTTATTTTTTTATATTTTTTTATTTTATAATTTAATTTTACATATCAGCCACGGATTCCCTTGTCCTCCCCCCCCCCACCACCACCCCCTTCCCCCAAGCCCACCCCCCATCCCCATCTCCTCCAGGGCAAAGACTCCCTTTCAAATTTTAAAGATTAACTTTAAATGATAATTACTACAGTACCAATTTTTCCCCCTCTATGTTTACTTTTTTCCTTTGGGATTTGGGGTGCACACCTGACTGAAAGATTTGGAGGACTCAGAAGTGGTCATGACCCTCTGACACTCCACGGGCCCCTCCTGAATGAGGGGACCCTACCCTACTATGATTAGCACAGTGGGGACCCCAGGCAGCCCTCCCTCACTTCTACTGGGAGAGTAGGGGATACAGCTTTGATGGAATGGGGCACTTGCTATCACAGCTGGAAGGAGGGGCTGGATAGAGATTTCTCCCTCAAGAACCCGGGCAGAGACTTGTACTGAGACACTTCCAACCAAGAGACACTTCACATCCGACCCCAAGAAACCATTTGTCTTTCTGGGCAGGAAGAATGGGAGAGGGCAGATTCCTCCCTGGAAACGCCTGGGAAAGATCCACAGGGCAAGTTGCTCTGTTAGCTTCCTCACCCCACACTGCTCTCTTGGCCCTTGAGCTGTGAATAGCTAACTAAGCATAGGCACCTGGGTTAGGCTATTTGGGGAAGGGGATACTTACTCAACTTCCTGTTTCTTGAGATGCTCTAGAAGTTAGGCAAAACCCAATGTAGTATTGAGTTTTCCAACGTAGAGGAAAGAAAGTGATACCAAGCTTGTTTTGCGTTTGAGGTGGGAAGTGCCTGAGAGTCAAATGGAGGAGGTTACAAGTGAGTGAGGAGGGCAAGATCTGTCTCTGTGTAGGAAAGATTCATTGGGTGCTGGCACTCGTGAAGGGCCCCCCCCCATGTCCTTATGCTCCCCCATGTCCCTGGGTAGTGAAAAGCTCTCAGCTGGCCTTGCAGAAGACACTGGGCTCTGGAGGTCCTCAAGTTGATGGGTGAGTGGAGGAGAAAACAGCAAGAGTACTGGTCGTCAGGTTGCCGCAGGTGGGGCTCAGTGGCAGAAGGGCTTCCCCAAGCTCACACAAGGCCCTGGGTTCCATCCCCAGCACGGCAACAATCAGCCCGTGTAGCTGAAGGAGTTTGCCCAGCCATGTGCCTCCATCACTGGGAAGCGCATAGAAATCTGCAGCAGCTCAGACAAGCTGCTCTTCTAGTGACCACTAGAGACACAAAAGGATCAGCCTGCGTGGGTGGGAGGCTGGAGACAAGGGCACTCTGGATCTTCATGCTTGCTCTTTCTGTCCACCATCTCTAAGTTTGTTTTTCTCTAATTGAGATAGAATATGCATGCTCTCCTTGCCACCTGCTTTTGTTTCTGCCCCATGGTGGTCTGGGTACTGCTGTTTTTGTTATCATTTCCCAATGGTTGTGACATAAACGGGCTAAGGAAAAGGGCATTCCATGTTCTTCAGATTATGGGTACATGTGGTAAATTATTCACCCTGAGTGCTTATTGTGCTTGCTTACAGATGGCAAATTTGAGGAAAAAGGGTCAAAGGAGATGTTTATAGGGTTTTGGTTTTGGTTTGGATGGTGGATAATTCATTAAGGTCACAAGGTACAAGCTTTTAAATAGTTGGTCACCCCAAGTCTCTAGCCAGGAAGGGTGTGATGGCTAATCTTGGTTGTCAACTTGACTACATCTGTAATTCACTAAAACTCAAAAATGGAGGGCACGCTGTAAGGGATTTTTACTTAATTTGAAGTGGGAAGATCCTCTTCTAATGTGGATCTTTGAGGTAGGAAGATACAGCTTTAATGCAGATCTTTCGAGCTGGGAAACCCCACCTGTAATCTGAGTCACACCTTCTGGGGAAGTCTACATCAGGACATGGATGAAGCCCAGCAGTGGTGGCACACACCTTTAATCCCAGCACTCGGGAGGTGGAGGCAGGAGGATCTCTGAGTTTGAAGCCAGCCTGGCCTACAGAGCTGCACAGAGAACCCGTTTCAAAAAACTAAGACAAAACAAAACAAAAAGAACACGGAAGAAGGAAGGAAGCTCTCTTTGCCTGCTAGCTCTCGCCTGTCTAGCAAGTCCATTCCTTCACTGGCATTAGAGGACCTGTATTAAAGTGCCACAGCATTTGGAAGGTTGAGAGCCACTGAGCTAGGAGGACAGGTGCTCCGGATTTAGCCAGTTGTCATTGGACTCAACAGCAAGTCTCCTGTTCAGTGTAACCACAGAGTTCAGTTTCATAGAGGAACAAATGCCTTTTGTGTAAAATGTCATATGGTGTTTGAGCAGCTCACTGAGAAGCAGGCTCTGGAGATGGCATTTGGCACTACTTACTACTTTAAGTCCAAGCACATTTGTCTCAGAAATGTCCTCCAAAGACCCCTTTCCTGAATGAGGCTGGCCTCCTGACTCCGTGACAGGGAGAAAGAACAGCAAAACAGCCCAAGAGTAAAGGCATTGTGGCTATTATTTATCTCCTAATATAAAGCTCTCTCTCTACCTGCCACATATGCTCATTCCAAACCAAAAGAGTGGTTATGATAGATTACTATATGTACTGTATGTAGACTGTCTTGTGTATAAGGTTTATCTGGGGATTTACCAAGTCCTATAGTTTAACAGTATATACTCAGGTAATATGAACGGAGCTTGGATCCAACTTTTCTTTTATTAAGGAACACTGTCTTCTGAGCCAAACAATGGCTACCTTCATAACATCAGCAGTGCCTGCTTGCAAAAGCTCATCATGACTAGGCCTTTTGACTCCTGACTCATTAGTGTTATTCTGTCTCATAAGATGGCATGGGAGACCTACTACCCCTTTCTGAATAGAGATGGAGGAGGAGTGGATGGGGAGGGGGTAGATGGGAGGTGTGGGGGGGAACAGGAGAGGAGAGAGGGGAAACTGATTAATATGTAAAATAAATGAAAAAAATGTTAATTAAAAAAAAGATGGCTGGATGTTTTATCCAGAATGGAAAAGAGAACTGTAAAGGTTAGGAAAGTTACAAAGGTCTGGGCAAGCTATATAAGGTATGTAAAAGATCACTGTTCAATATATTAATGTCACATGTCTGCTTAAACCAGTGGAGTTATTGGTTTATTCTCTGAAACAATTACAAGGACTGACTTAAAGAACAAAAATGTACCGGGCAGTGGTGGCGCATGCTTTTAATCCCAGCACTCGGGAGTTAGAGACAGGCAGATCTCTGTGAGTTCGAGGACAGCCTGGTTACAGAACGAGTTCCAGAGCAAAGAACAAAAATGCATGTTTTTTGAACTATGAACCAATGGCTGAGGGGCCCCCAGCTGGATCAGGCCCTCTGAATAGGTGAGACAGTTGATTGGCTTGATCTGTTTGGGAGGCAACTAGGCAGTGGGACCCAGTCCTGTGCTCATTGCATGAACTGGCTGTTTGAAACCTGGGCTTATGCAGGGATGCTTGGCTCAGCCTGGGAGGAGGGGACCGCACCTGCCTGGACTGAGTCTACCAGGTTGATCACAGTCCTGGGGGGGGGGGAGGCTTTGCCCTGGAGGAGGTGGGAATGGGGGATGGGCTGGGGGGAGGGGGTGGGAGGGGGGAGAACAGGGGAACTCGTGGCTGATATGTAGAACTGAATGGTATTGTAAAATAAAATAAAAGGAAAAAATAAAAAATAAAAATAAAAAAAGACATTTTTTTTTTTTGCCTCCTAGGATGTGCAAAATTCTATTAAAGAGGAAAAACCGGAAAAAAAATGCATGTTTTTTTGTTTTTTGGCTTTTTCGAGACAGAGTTTCTCTGTGTAACAGTACTGGCTGTCCTGAATCTCACTTTGTAGACCAGGCTGGCCTTGAACCCACTAAGATCCAAGCCGCCTGTCTCTGCCTCCCAAGTGCTGGGGTTCAAGGCGTGTGCCACCACCACCCGGCTAAAAATTGCATGTTTAATCAAAGCTTATTTAAATGTTTGGTTTTTGCCCAAACTTTATCTAAATAGACAGTAGTTAAAATTTCCAAACTGTTGTAACTGACCTCCTGAGTGGTCAATACTGATAGTGGGAGGCTATACTAATGTGGTCAGAGGGATTAAAATGGAGACTATTTTTCCCTTGTCGCAATTAGTGTTGATTTCAGAGAGTGGAACCTGACGAAAGCCAGAGGATACAGATAACATAAGGACATACGGACCTGGGATGGCAGCTTCTTGTTCCTAAAAGACACTGTGAAGAGAAATGTCATGAAAGCATGGGGGTAGGTATCTACATGGGACTAATAAAAGAAAAGGGAGGATCCAGGAGCTGCAGAAAATACCCAGGCCAGAGCACATTCCGAGCCTTAGGGCTTTCTCTTTCTCTTCAGCTGGTTTTTTTCTTTCCTGAATGTTCAATTCTTTTATTATTATTATTAATTAAATTTATTTGTTTATTTTACATCCTGACTGTAGTTTCCACTCCCTCCTCTCTTCCCATGCCCCCTCCACCCACTCCCCTAATCCACTCTTCTGTTTCTGTTCAGAAAGGGGCAGGCCTCCCATGGGTGTCAATGAAACATGCCATATCAAGTTGAGGTAGGACTAAGCTTTTGCCCATCCAAGGGAACAAGCTCAGCAATCCCCATTGGACCACCAGCACCTCTGTTAAGGAGAGCTGGAAGAGGCATTGCCTGCCTGTTAGAGGGTAACTCCATTTGGATTCCTTTTGTATATGTATATGTGTATATTTTAGGAAGTGTCTACCGTAGAAGGTCTCTGTATGGCTTTTCTAAATGTCTTTAGTGTTATTAATCCCTCCCTATACACCCTCTTCTACACTGCCCTCCCACCCCCACCCATTTAACCCTCTCTATTCCATTATCCCCCTTCTCCCTTCATATTACATGCATTCTATCCCCCTTCCCTTGAAATAAACACATGTATTTCTCTTAAAGCTTTAGTATTTGGACTTTGTTGAGATGGTCGTAATTGTTTAGCTCAGGCTGTCCTTAGACTCTTGGCAATCTTTGAGCCTCAGCCTGCCCCATGCTGAAATTACAGACATGAGCCACTATGCCATATTTAAATTTTATTTTTTTATTGTTAAGTGTTATTTTGTGTGCACGTGTGTGGGTATGTATGTCATAATGAGGACGTGGAGGTCAGAGTCAGAGACAGCCCACAAGAAACCCACAGAATCAACTAACCAGGGCTCAGGGGCTCACAGAGACGGAACCCACATTTTTTTAAGCAGTATTATGTTAGGTGTGGTGGTACACACCTATAGTCCCAGATTTAGGAGGCTAAAGCATGAGAACAATAAGTTGTTTTCCTTTAAGATTTATTTTCCCAGCACTCGGGAGGCAGAGCCAGGCGGATCTCTGTGAGTTCGAGGCCAGCCTGGGCTACCAAGTGAGTCCCAGGAAAGGTGCAAAGCTACACAGAGAAACCCTGTCTCGAAAAACCAAAAAAAAAAAAAAAAAGATTTATTTATTATATATACAATATTTTATCTGCATGTATGCATGCACACTAGAAGAGGGCACCAGATCTCATTACAGATGGTTGGGAGCCACCATGTGGGTACTGGGAATTGAACTCAGGACCTCTGGAAGAGCAGTCAGTGCTCTTAACCTCTGAGCCATCTCTCCAGCCCAAGAATCATAAGTTTGAGGCCAGCCAGAGATACATAGCAAGAGCCTCATTCAAAAGTTTGAAAACAAATAAATGAATAAGTAAATAAAGCAGTTTTGGGTACACAGAGTGTAAACGTTACAGAGTACAAAGTACAAAAGTACATTTCCTGTTCCCACAGAGGCACAATCTCCATCTCACAATGGCACATTTTCTTAAAATCCATTTACCTACACTGACTACACTGATATATTAAACCAAGCCCATAGTTTGCATTAAGAGTTTGCTCTTGCCGGGCGGTGGTGGTGGTGGTGGTGGTGGTGGTGGTGGTGGTGGGTGGTGGTGGTGGTGGTGCACACCTTTAATCCCAGCACTGGGAGGCAGAAGCAGGAGGATCTCTCGAGTTCCAGGACAACCAGGGCTACACAGAGAAGCCCTGTCTCATCCCTACCCTACCCCACCCCAGGAGTTTGCTCTTGATGAAGTCCATTCAAACCTACATTAATATATTCGCCATTATAGTATTGTACAGAGTGATTCCATTGCCCTAAAAGTTCTCTGTGTTCCACCAACCCGTCTCTCCTTTCCCCCAAATCTCTGACCAATCCTTTCACCTTCTATCTTTTTACTGTCCTCATAGTTCTTTTCCAGAACATCATTATTTAGAACTTGGTATGCAAAAATAAAAAAAAAGAATTTAGTATGTAGTCTCTTAAGACTGATGTCACTTAGCAATATGCATTTAAAATTGCTCCATATCTCTTTATGACTGGATAGCTTGTTTCTTTTTTATTAAAAACTAATACTCTCTTGGCTGGCTATAATTTCTTTATCCACTTATCTACTGAAGAAGGATTTCATTTGCTTCCAAGTTTGCTTACTTTCGTGTTGTTGCTACTACATAGTACCCAAAGGGGAGTTAGCACTTGCTCCATATCCCAGATTGGCCCCAAAACTCTTTCTCACCAGTTGGATTCCCGGAGCTCCACCTGGGGCCTGGCCGTGGATCTCTGCATCTGCTTCCATAAGTCATTGGATGAACGTTCTATCATGACAGTTAGGGTGTTCAGTCATCCGATCACCGGAGTAGGTCAGCTCAGGCACCCTCTCAACCATTGCCAGTAGTCTATAGTGGAAATATCTGGAGGAGGGGACTGGACATGCCTCAACTGAATCTACCAGGCTGGGCTGAATCCCCAGGGGAGACCTTACCTTGGAAGAGGTAGGAATGGGGGGTAGATTGGGGTGGGGGGAAGGCTGGGGATGGGAGGAGGGAGGACAGGGGAATTCATGGCTGATATGTAAAATTAAATTAATTATAGAATAAAAATATTTATATAAAAAATAACAAACTCTTTCTCCATTTCCTGAGTGCTAGAATTAAAGGTATATGCCATCAGGCCCAAATTTGAACAATTATGAGTAAGGCTGCTGTAAACATCTGGGTGCAGATTTTCCTGTGGATCTAAATTTTGAACTCACAAGTTAATGATCATTAAATGAAATTGCTGGAATGTACAGTAAGAGGATGTTTCTTTTGGGGGCATTTTCCCAAAATGATGGTGCTGTTTTATAGTCCTCCCAACGATAGATAACCTAAGTTCTGGTTGTGCCACATCTTCAGCATTTGGCATAAGCATTTGGATTTCAGTTATTTCAGTAAGTACACAGTGGTATGTCATTGTTATCTTAATTTACATTTCACTGATGGTATATGTGGTTATGCAGAGCATCTTTAAAAATGTTTATTTTAAACTTTGTTATCTAAAAGTTGCAAATAGTAATGATGATGAAGATGATGATAAAGTGATTACACTCTGACAGATCCAAAGACTACAGAACTCAATGAAGTTCTATACAGGCAGAGTAGCCATTTGAAATGGAAGCTGTGGAACTTCACATTGGATTTTTTTTTTTTTTTTTTTTTTTTTTTTTTTTGGTTTTTTCGAGACAGGGTTTCTCTGTGTAGCTTTGTGCCTTTCCTGGAACTCACTTGGTAGCCCAGGCTGGCCTCGAACTCACAGAGATCCGCCTGGCTCTGCTCCCGAGTGCTGGGATTAAAGGCGTGCACCACACCGCCCGTCTAGAACTTCACATTGGATTTTTATACTTTCACTATCAAATATATTTTTATGCAGTTATCCACCACCAAATCAAAAAAGATTCATGACAGTTAGAACTAGAAAAACAGTTAACTTTCTATCCTCTTTCATAACTCATGTCCATTACCTGCATTCAGTCCTTCCTCATCTCCTAATATGTAGTATTTTTGCTTTCTTCTCTACATGTTTTTCATATACTTTAAAAAAGATTTTATTTTTAATATCTGTTTATTTTAAACAGGGTCTCACTATTTAGCCTGGATAGCCTGGGACTTGCTATGTAGACTAGATCTGCCTATCTCTGCCTCCCTAATACTGGGATTAAAGGTGTGTACCACCACATCCGGTGACTTTTTTTATACACACTTGTGTGTGTAGTGTGTGTGTGTGTGTGTGTGTGTGTGTGTGTGTATGTGTGTATGTGTGTATGTCTGTGTGGGTTTGTGAATGTAGCTACAGGTATGTGGAGGTCAGGAAAGGGCCTCAGATCCCCTGGAGCTGGAGTTACAGGCAGTTCTGAGCCACCTGAAGTGTGTGTGGGAACCAAACAGGTTCTCTGAGATGCCTTGGAGGAGAAAGTTGCTTACCATTAAACCTAAGGACATCACTGGAGGGAGGGTGGGCCAGAGCTGCAGCTGCACATGGCCGAGACGAACTGTGTACCTGGTGATTCTGGTTTCAGGCTAACACAGTTTGGTCTGTCCCCTCCTGCTGAAGGACAGAGACTAGGGGCTGGAGAGGTGGCTCAGTGGCTCAGTGTTAGAATGCTTGCTTAGCATGTATGGGATTCTCAGTTTGATCCTCAGAAGCACAAAGCAAATAATAAATAATAGGGCTGGTGAGATGGCTCATCAGCCACACAAGCCTGACTTCCATGCCTAGAAGCCACAGGGGAGAACTAAGTCCTGAAAGTTGGCCTCTGGCTAAGTAAAGAGGAGGGCTCAAGGGGGGACACATGGATCTAGGGGAAACAGAACAGATTTTGCAGGTAGACTGGGGACAGGTGGGAATGGGAATAGGAGGGATCAGGCAGAAGTGGGGGATGGAGGGAGAGAGTACTGGGAGAGACGCCTGGAATTGGGGGACAGTGTGTGTGTGTGGGGAGGATATGGAAACCTAGTGCAGTGGAAACTCTCTGGAATCTATGAGGGTTACCCTAGTGAAGACTCCTAGTAATGGGGGATCAGAGCCTGAACCAGCCATCTCGTGTAACCAGGCAAGGCTTCCAATGGTGAGACTGGATATCAACCTAGTCACAAAACCATTGGGGTAATGGTGGCCAACCAATGATCTGAGACCCATGCCACAAAAGGGAGCCCATGCCTGACACTGCATAGATGGCCAGGCAGGAACCAGAGGCTGGATAGCCCAGAGACCTAGGATAGAAACAAACATGACTAGCCAAAAAAAAAAAAAAAAAAAAAAGGCAATGAACAAGATTGTTAAAGACCCTGTGTGGTTAGTGATACCTATCCATTGAGGGTAGAGCTAGGCTAAGGTCACTTGAAAGGACTTTTTATAAGCCACAGATGACGGAATAATAGCTTTGTGGCTTGTCTAAAACACTCAGTAGCTCTCCCTAGGAAGCCTTTTCCTTGCATGGTTTGTAATTTGCATTTAAATATATAAAGATGGAAAAGCCTAGCCAGTTAGTACTTTCTAAGTTTTTAGTACCTAGGTTGTTTTGTTGTTTTTGTTTTTTCCCTTCCTTATTTAGTATGGGTACATGCTTGTAAGAGACAAGTATTCAAAGAACTTTGGCTAACTCATGTTGGAGTGGCCTTTGTCTCCTTAATCCTTGTCACTAACCTTTTGTTCCAAAGTCCTTGGGTGCGATCTCTGTATAGTGCTGATTTGAAAGGAGTATTCACCTTTTGAGTTTTGGTGTAGAATAGTGGTTAAAACCAGGGATCATCTTTCCCCCAAGATTAATTACTTAGAAAATTAAACATCTTAATTTATAATTAATTACAAGCCCAGTGCCAGTATGGCTAATGGGTGTGGAAGATAAATGTTAGGCCAGTAATCGGTTACCAGAACATTGGTTTGTAGTCACCTATCTGCCTAATAGCTTGGGAAAGTTCTGTATGCCAAAATTTAGTGTATACTTGTAGCATAGCAAGAGAAGTGGAATGGAGAGGTTCCTTTTGAACAGCTGGGCCTGCGTATGGGAGGGTACTGTATTCAGGGTCATTAATGACATTTTAGGGTACTGTGTATTCTGGAAAACTGTCCTCTAGAAAGGCTCCAGCCATTTCTTTTGACACTTGAACACCTTGTGTGGCAGTGGCATAATGCCATATTCAACCTCTGTGAGTTAGTCTGGGATTTAGGTTTGTGTGAGCTAACAGCTGAACTCTGAATTGTTGGCTTGCTCTCCTGTGATCATCCCATTAGGTAAGACTACAGAAAAGAGTTGACCCACTTTTTAAAAAAAAACATCCTACACTTGGACACCTAAAAGTTGGTACTGACCAAAAATTGAAGCCATAGACCAAAATTTGGTATGAATTCAAGTATTAGAAGCATACTTACATAGACAGCTAAGTAGCTAGCTAGTTGATGGGAGAATCATGGACAAGTAACAAGAATCAAAGGTTCCAGCATACTTCAGTTTTCTTGCAGCTTAGTAATAAAAACAATGTGTTGATTTAAAAAAAAAAAAAGGCAATGAAATGATCCCTAATGATATTCTGCTATACTCATAGATTGGTGCCTAGCCAAGTTGTCATTAGAGAGGCTTCATCCAGCAACTGATGGGAGCAGATGCAGAGATCCACAGCCAAACATTAGAAGGAGCTCAGGGAACCTTGTGGAAGAGAGAGAGGAAGGACTGTAGGAGCTAGGAGCCAGAAGGGTCAAGGACACCATGGGAACACAGCCCACGGAATCAACTAAGCAGGGTTTTTAAGGGCTCACATAGACTGAAGCAACAATCATGGAGCCTGTTTGGATCTGAGCTAGGTCCTCTGCATGTATATTATGGTTGTTAGCTTGGTGTTCTTACGGGACTCCTGACAGTGGGAGTGGGGTATCTCTGACTTTTTGCCTGCTCTTGGGACCCTTTTCCTCCTATTAAGAGTTGCCTTGTCCAGCCTTGATATGAGGGTTTGTGTCACCAGGGGTATGAACCCTAATATTTGAGGACAAGATGGAAAGGCTAACTCGATTCCCTAAAGAATTTATATTCCATGGCTAGTGTCAGGAGTCAAAAAAGATTTAGTTCCACACATGGAACCAGGAGAGAGTGTAACCTCCAGGATTATCACAGCCCCAGGGTGGGTCTAAGGATGCCTATCACATAAACTCCAAGGTCTTAGACATTAGAGCTGATATAGACAAACTCACGAACAGTTACATCAGGCAAACTTGCCATTAACTTTTTTTTTCTTTTTTTTTTTAGGTTTTTCGAGACAGGGTTTCTCTGTGTAGCTTTGCGCCTTTCCTGGAACTCACTGGTAGCCCAGGCTGGCCTCGAACTCACAGAGATCCGCCTGCCTCTGCCTCCAAGTGCTGGGATTAAAGGCGTGCGCCACCACCGCCCGGCTGCCATTAACTTTTTAATAATTATCACATTAGCATGTCAGAGGAGACAACTATTCATATATAAATTTCAGTATGTACCAAAGTGTACTAGCATGCTTTCATAGAAAGAGCTGGTGAAGGGTCAGTGTAGTGAGTCAATTGGCATACTGTACTGTTTTCTACCTATGTATCATTGCACATAATGTGTCCTTTTGCCTGAATCACATCCTTCTCCCTCTTATTAACCAACTAGAACACTCCTATTCATCATTAAAGTTTCAGTCCATATGCCACCTCTTTCAAGAAACCCCCTTGGTCTCCTGAGCTGGGCTAAATATTCTGTAGCAATTCTTGGTCTACTGTTACCATACTATTTACCCTGAAATTAGGGTTATATCTTAATTATGTCATCCATCTCAATGCTGTCAGTTTGGAGCAGGTGGCTTAAAATGTAGTAGGTGGTCAGTCAAACTTTGTACAACTATTCATCTAATTAGATGGCTAAACCCAGTGTGCTGATGATTAATGAAATGATATGATACTAGCCTGGAGAGGGTAGTCTCTAATGGCATGCCACATAGCTGTGTATATTAGCACTTTGATAAAGTTAGTGGTGACAAAAGTGTGTGTGTATGTGTGTGTGGGGGATAAAGGTTGGTGGCTTTTAGACAACAGTATTAGTATCCAAAGTCATGCACATGCAGAAACACTGGAGCCAGCCTAGTACCCAAGGGGGTCAGGAGAAAAGTCAGGACTAAAACCTTATAGTCTGCTGTTACCTTGACATAGGGAAGGGGAATCCTTTCAATCTGAAAATTGCCTTCTGTGGTGTTTACCTGGAGAATGGTACTTACTATGTACCAGACACTGTACACTATCCCCTCCTCTCAAGTACCACCGATAAAGTCTAATGGGAGTGATCTGCTTGACCTGAGAACCAAGAAACAGTTCCTCACAAGGCAAGAAAAGGGAAGATGCTACCTAGCTGAGAGAGCCGGGGCTTTGTTTGCCCGTTACCAAGTAACAGGAGGGTCTGACAACAGAAGTTTGAGGGCTGGTTAAAAAGGAGCCAGTCAGTCCTGCTTTTAGGAGCAGACAGCGTAGACTCCGTCACAAAGAACACAGGGCTTTGCATGAGCCTGCCATTTGTGAACCTGCTACTCCAGATAACCCAGGAGTTGTCCTCCATGTGTCTTTTTACCCAGCACCTTTGGAAATGACGGCATTTATGCTCCCTAGTGTGCCAATAAAGGCCTTTATCCTGACCTTCTCTGAGGATTTCTGTCTATGTTTTTCATATTAAATAATAAACTCAGTCATTCATTCACTTTATTCCACAAATATTTTATTGACTGTTCACTGACTATTATTACACACTGTTCTTGACACTGGGAATACAGCAGTAAACAACACAGAAATCTCTGCTTTGAGGAGCTTACAGTCTATTTGGTAGACACAAACACTAACCACAATGAATAAATATAAAATATATCAAGTAGTGATCAGTGCTTTGTTGAGGACATATCATAAAATAGGATAAGACATGGCATGGAGAGTAATAGGGCCATTTTATATATGTTGATTAGGAAATACTTCTCTAGGGAGGTAACATTTGAACATAATGGAAATACTTGCTCAAGTCATCAAATGATTTGGGAGGAAGGGTGTTTGTTCCAGGTAGTGAAAACAGCAAATACAAAGGTCCTGAATGGAAGGTCCCTAGCATGCTTGAGGAATAGGAGGCAGGCCAGTATAGCTAGAGAGGAGTGAGATGGATAGCAATGAATCAGGGAGGCGAAGGGCAATAGATTGCGTAGGAACATGTGGGCCATGGAGATGACTCTGGCTTTTGTACTGAGGGAACTAGGTGTCATGGGAGAATTGTGAGCAGAATAGAGGCCTGATCTGATTTGATTTTCACAAATAATTTCTAAGAAGAATTTCTAATTCTTGTAGAATTGCTGAGAATTAGTAACAGTGCTACAATACTAGGAAAAGAACACAAATGACTAGAATGCTGGCTTTTAGGAAAACAAAAAGGTATGCAATAAAGACGGTATAATCAGTGTGCTGTGTAGCTCAGAGGTGAACAATATTTATAATGTCACACTCACACAAAAAGCAAGCACTGAGCCAGGCGGTGGTGGTGGTGCATGCCTTTAATCCCAGCACTCAGGAGGCAGAGCCAGGCGGATCTCTGTAAGTTTGAGGCTAGCCTGGGCTACAGAGTGAATTCCAGGAAAGGCACCAAAAACTACACAGAGAAACCCTGTCTTGAAAAAAAAAAACAAAAAAAAAAAATCCACAAAACAACAAAAAAGCCAGTACTGATTTTTTTTTTTGAAAAAAAAAAAAAAACAAAAAACATACTTAAAGAAATAGATGTGATCACAAAGATGAACAAGAAACAAGAGACTTAACTGGGGATAGCTAGACAGATTAGAAAGCAGATGAATCTTTTACAAAGGAAAAGATAATTTTTGAAATAAAAAGCACAATGGAATAAGGAAAAGGCAGATTAAACGTAACTGAAAAGAGAATAAACTAAAACATATACCCAGTGAAAATTCCCCAAATGAAGTACAAGGAGTTAAAATAGCAAAGAGTTGTTATGAGTTATGAAAAACAGAATTAGGAGGTACAAAATACAAGTAACTGGATTCTGAGAAGAAAAAAAAAACAACAAACAGAAAGAATCTAATCTAATAGAATTTTCCAGAAATGATAAAAAACATGTTTCTACTAAGCCATGAAACACATTTCAAAAGTAGAATAAAAAAGAAACAAGTCTAAACATGTTAGAATGAAACCACAGTACTCCCTGAACATCCCCCTCAGAAAACAAATGAAACCAAACCACAATTAGACTGATAGTGTACTTTTTAAAGGCAACAAGGCATACGTCTCACAGTCAAAGAGAACAGATACATGTATTTTAAAGGTTGAGCAAACTCTTCTAAGGATAAAGATAAAGCTTTTTACACACAACAAAGAGTTTAATACCAAGAGATGTGAACTAAAAGGATAAACACTGCATTCACAATGAAAGAAAATGATGCCATTAAGGGGGTCTGAGATGCAAGAATGTATGCATGTAAATCAGAACAAATACTGCTAGTCTACATAAAATAATACTGATAATATATAATCATGAGATTACAAAAAACCAAGGAATAAATACTGACAATATATAATTATGAGGTTACAAAAGAAACAAGGAATAAATATGGATAATATATAATCATGAGATTACAAAAAAAACAAGGAATACATTTTACGAACAAAATCAAGTGGTCAGGAGAGGAATGATTAAAATCACTAGTTTTTAAGCTTCTCACACTCTTCAAGATACACTGAAAATAGTGTTTAAGCTTTGTAAGCTAAACACACATGCCAGAATATCAAAGAATAGAAAAATAAATCCTAACAGGAAGGGAAAAAACTTAAAACTAAAAAGCAGGTGAGAAAAAAGAAAATTAAACATACAAAAAGTAGTGAAAAACCAAAATAACAAAGTGATGGTAGAAACATGTCCAAACATCCTGCAGCAAATGTAAACTAAACTTGCCAATTTTTAAAGGCAGAGGTCATTAGATAAGTGTTTTTTGAGACAGGGTCTCACTGGATAGCCCTGGCTGGCCTGAAACTCACTATGTAGACCAGGCTGGCCTCAAATGCTCAGAGATCCACCTGCCCCTGCCTCCCAAGTGCTGGGATTAAAGGCGTGCGCCACCACGCCCAGCTTTAGATTAGATTTTTACAAAATGTCCAGCCATATGCTGTTTTCAAGAAATATAATTAAAACACAAAGGTGTAAAAAAATTCTTAAAAGTAAAAAGATAGAAAATTATGCCACAAAACCCTAACAAGAAGAAAAGCTTGTGCTGTTACATTAATACAAGATAATCTAGCAGAATTCTTCTATTATCAGGAATAGAGAGGGATATTACACATTTACCAGAAATATAGCAATTCTTAATTTATGTTAAAAAAGGAAACTATAAGAAGAAAACAGATAACTCCAGTGTCAGAGTTTGTTTTAAAAACTATTGGTAGATCATAACAAAAACAATCAGTTTAGTTAAATACAACTTGATTAAGATAGTTGCTAATAGACACAGATAGATCTCTATATTCAATAATTAGAGGATACATTCTTTTAGAGCACATAGGAAACATTAATAATTATCAATCATGTACTAAGCAATAGAACAAGTCTCAATAAATTTCAGTTCACATAGACCACATCATCTGAACATAATTAAGATAGATTTCAGTAATAGAACAAACTTAAAAATCCCCCAAACATTTGGGAACTAAAAACATACTTCTGTATAATTCATGAGTCAAAGAAGTAATGATAATCGATTCACTGAAGTTCTGGGAACTGAACAACAATGAAGTAACTACCACATATGATCACGTAGGCAAGTAGCATTAGCAGGACATTTGTAGCTTTTAAATATATAAATTAGAAAACAAGAAAGGCTGAGAGCTAGGCTCAGTGCCTCATGCCTGTAATCCCTGCACCAGGGAGGCTAGGGAGGAAATTAGCATGAATTTGAGGTTAGCCTGGGCTATAGAGTGAGACCCTGTCTCAAAGAAAAACAAACACCCAAACCAAGCAAACAGAAAAAGAAAAAGGACTGAAAATGAATGAGCTCAACATACAGTTTAAGAAATCAGAAAAACAACAGCAGAATAAATCCAAAAAATGTGGAAGGAAGGAGGTCAAAAAAGATAAGAGCAGAAATTAAAGAAATAGAGAACAAAGACACAATAGAGAGGAGTAACAGAGCCAAAAGTTGGTTCTTTGTAAAGACTAGTAAAATAGACAAACCTCTGGTGAGATTGATCAAGAAAAAAAGGGAGAAGGCACAAATAACCAGTATTAGCAATGAGAAAGGAGACATCGCTACAGGTTATACAGAGCAGAGACTTTAAAAACGGAACTTTAGGCCAGTGGATTTGGAAACAGACAAAATGGAGGAGCAATTCCTAAGAAACTATATCTAAAACTATATCCAAAGGAGACCAAAATAAATTCTCAGCAGTACTATAACTATTGAAGGGAGTGAAGCAATATTTAAAACTCTTCTTGCCAAAAGGATAAAAATGAAAATACAAATAGTTCACAGCGGTTTGCAGCTGGGATGTGGATTAGAGAGGTGAAAAGCTACTGACCTCTGCGGCCCTAGAGGTGTCTGGGTAGGACTCAAGGCAGTGAAGAGTATGAAGAGCCCCTTTTTCTAGTGGAGCCTTCTCTGGAGGGAACCCTAGAGGGGTGGCCCTTAGTGACGTGGGGCCTGACCACTCTCTCTGTCGTCCCTGTTGGTGGTGAGCACAGATTCCAGATGCAGCACTCAGTGACTGCTCTGTGGTCAAGTGCTAAGCAAGGCCAGGAAGGTGCTCTGCCATCTGCACAGCCTCTTCAGGAGCCAGCTTCTGTTGTCTTCTGCTCATTGAGGACAAAGGGCCTGTGGAGCAGTCGGAGGAGTCTGTGTTCCAGTTGCCAAGAAACACCAAGCACAGCCCAAGTTGTAAGTGGCTGGGATGGGGTTGGGTGCCGGGAGGCCAAGCAGGGGCTTCTGGAGGGTGTAGCTCCAGGCGGAAACCCTGAAACTCTGTCTTCATGAATATCAGCTACTCCTGATGAGCCCTTTTAATGATGTCCAAGCTAGCTGCAGGGTGATGGTTCTAATAATGGTGGATGTTCTGCAAATAAGAGCTTCATCATTATTTTGAAATAACTAATAAAAAAGAGATGAAATGGATTTGAAATCCACTCACATCATCATAGAAATTCCAACAATATATTTGTCAGTGAAACAAAAGAAAAACTTATATTATTATTATTTTAGCTGTTAAACATCTCTGAACAATTTAAGAACTGGTTTTATATATTTTATCACCTACTCATATTACAAGTTTTTGTTGGTGGTGAGTGACTGTTAAGAATTTGATAGACCCAGCACTGGGGAGGCAGAGCCAGGAGGATCTCTGTGAGTTCGAGACCAACCTGGGCTACAGAGTGAGTTCTAGGAAAGGTGCAAAGCTACACAGAGAAACCCCGTCTCGAAGAAAACAAAAAGAATTTGATAATTTGATAGACACATTATTACAAAGTCTTGGTTAGGATTTGTGTATACCCATTTCAAATATAAAATGTTACATAAAAAATATGTGGTGAAAGCACATTTCAAAATTCTCATTTAAAACATTGAAAAGAGGAGCAGGAGAGATGGTTTAGCTGTTAAGAATACTTGCTGCTCTTGCAGAGGACCAGTACCTAGACAACAGCTATAAACTGGAACTCTAGTTCTAGAGCATTCCAACAAACACCCTTAGTACCCTCTGCAGGCACTAAGTATGTACATGGTGCACAGACATACTTTAATTAATTAATCATTTTTTATTTTATGTTCATTAGTGTTTTTATACGTATATGCTTAGTGCCCGCAGAGGCCAGAAAAGGGAGCTGGGTCTCCTGAAACTGGAGCTACAGGTGGTTGTGAGCCACCATGTGGTTGCTAGGAATTGGACCAGAATCCTCTGGAAGAGCAACAGTGCTCTTAACCACTGAACCATTACTCCAGTCACCATGTATAAATCTTTAAAAAAATAATGCGGCTGGGCGGTACTGGCACACGCCTATAATCTCAGCACTCGGGAGGCAGAGGCAGGTGAATCTCTGTGAGTTCGAGGCCAGCCTGGGCTACCAAGTGAATTCCAAGAAAGGCACAAAACTACACAGAGAAACCCTGTCTCAAAAAACCAAAAAAAAAAAAAACCAAAAAAAAAAAAAAAAAAAAGTGCAAAATTGTTCAAGCATGAGAAAAGTCTATAAATTTAATTGGGCTATCAGACTATTGGAGACAAAATATATTCATTCTAAGAAACAGAAAATGTATTTGATAAAAAAAAAAGTCCAACACTCTTTCATGGTTTAAAACAATAAAAACTTCTTGGTATAGAGAAATAAGATAAAATTTCTTAACCTGATGAAACCTGTAGAAACCAGATGAGAAATATTATTCTAAATAAGGAAAACTTAATGTTATTTCCTTGAAAATACACAATTGAGGAGGAATGCTCCTTTAACGTTTCTATTCAAATTGTACTAGATGTCCTGGACATCTCATTAAAACAAGACAATAGATTAAAGGCACAAAAACCGAATAGGGAAAAAAACCCATTTCATTATTTATAGTTGACGAAATTGTCAATACAGAAAACACAAAAGATGAGAAGACATCTTAAAGGGAACCAGGTGTTTGGGGAGAAATGGCTGATTTCAAGGACTGCCTTGGGAAAATAACAAGATGACTCTGGGAGTATTTTGTAGAACCAGAAAGCAATGAAGTCCTTAAAAACCAAGAATGAGGGACTTGAGAGATTGGTTCAGTGGTTAAGAATGCTTACTGCTTTTGCAAAGGACTCAAATTCAGATCCCAACACCTCTATCAGGCGGCTCACAACAGCCTGGGACTCCAGCTCCAGAGAATCTAGCACCCTATATTCTGGCCTCCACTGACACCTCTGTACTTGTGGTATATATGCACACAGACACAGAGACATACATAGAAGTGTAAATAGCCAGTAGGAATGAGAACATGCCAAAGGGACACAGGAGCCCATGTGAAAGTGTTGCCAGGGGCAAAGGTGAAACAATTTAAGCATCAAACCAAAAAACAGTATTAATTTATCGAAATTATCCCATTTTTTCCCTGAGGGAAAAGAATCTATGTACACCATGCTTTTTTGTCCGTTTACTTTATTCCTCTGAGATTGAATTCTATCTACACAGCTTTATTTCTAGTCTTATAAATTGCTTCTCTGTCCCTCCTCTTCCAGTACTCTCATAGCTCTAACTAAGCTCTTCGGCTGTGGATCTCATCTTTGTCCTCCATTCCTCCATTTCCCATCTTTCCTTCCTCTCCTACTCTCTTGACCCGATTCAAATCCACCTACAATCTGCAAAAACGTTTCCTTCCTGCCTTCTCCTTGGGCCATGCTATCCTAACTCCTGCTTTCTCCTCAGGCTGAGCTATATCTCCCCCTCCCCCACCCAGTCAGGAATTCTTCCCCAGTCTTCACTTGCACCTGGTTATGCAAAAAATCCTTTTGTTCTCAGTCATTAGCTCGGCAATGCCTCTAGCCTGAGGGAAAGGGATGGTCTGAGCTTCATTTGCACAAGAAACAAAGCTATGCATCTAGAGACCCACCTGTCTCCTACGCCAGGAGGGCAGGTGTTGTCTCTGTAAGAGTGTTACCTAGTTCGGATCAGCAGGAGGTCTGAGAATCTTAAACTGTTTACCGTATGTGGCCTAGGAGTATGATGGTATAAGAAATTAATAATAGGAGGATTCCTTGATCTTTCTAGGTATAGCTTTATCATATACAACTGAATCTTTGTTTCATATGCTTGAGGCCTGCAGTGTGGATTTATAACTCAAATTATTAAAGAAATATGCATAAGCTCATATAGATGTAAACAAGTAACATAATAATAAATTATCTTTTATTATTACATCATTACAGAATTCCAAAAAAACACATACATAGATATACCCTCTTCTAGGGGCTGGAGCTCAATTGTTTCCCCTCTCCTTGAGAGGGGATTAAATTCCTCCAAAGAACAGAATATTAAAAGTGAAAAAGAAGAATTAAATTATATTGTAAAATAAAATTAAATTTAAAAAAAAGTGAAAAAGAATCGGCAACTTTCCCATGGAGAAACACAGCAAATACTACTTTAACCAAAGGATTATTATAGTTCACATCATCAGGGATGCCATGTAGATACCATGTACTCCTTGATATGTAAGATGAGAAGAACATTTAAATTCTGTGGCATTCTTTCTAAAAAGAAGCTCAGTCTAGTTATGATAAAAACTTCAGACAGCTCTAAATTGAGGAGCATACTATAGTATTCAAAACCATTAATGTCATAAAAATAAGGACCAACAGATCAGGGTTATCCAAGAGATTCCCCAAACAATGTAGGCTATTATTGCAAATTGCCCTTGGTTGCCTCCCAGAGGTTGAAGTTAAATCGCTATTGCTAAAGACACCTATGCTTTGGACATAGGATCTATGTGATCTGAGCTGGATCTGACCTGAAAGCCACCTTCCTAAGAAATAGCTTCCTTTAGGACTGGATGGTACTGTGCAAGCTTCCAAGGGAGGGAAGCAATCAATAGTTCTATCCAGCTGTGATGTCTATGAACCACAACACTGACAGCATGACAATATATCCCTAAAAGTGAGATGGTGGCATTCATTATCTTGGTGGTAACCAACAGCTGTCTAATTGGACTTAAGGCCCGAAATCATGCCCAATACTGAAAACTTACCCAACTTTCTGGAGCCACTGAGGCCATGGATCTTACAAGAAAACCTTCCACCACCACTTTACTAAATCAGCATAATTCCTACCTGCATTCTAAATACTTATCCTTATACCCACAGGTAAGTATAGCTCTCACACCTCATCAAAGAAACTTCTCTTTCCAACAAATGGAGAGCATTGCAGAAAACCACAACTGGTCAAAATACAAAAAAAAAAAAAAAAAAAAAAAAAAAAAACAAAAAAAACTGATCATGGAGTGCCCAGCCCCCAATAGATACATCTACAACACAACTTGTGTATCTAGGGGTCAGGAAACATCATGGCAGAAAGATTCCAAGAGCCAAAGGACCAAGAAATCTGCTGTGAGATGGTGTCACCTAGAAATCATACAGAGGTTTTACCCAGGAAGTCTCATTAAAATGGCTGCCTAAATAAGACCTGAACAAGTACAACACCAACAGACATGTTAACATGGAAGGGGGAAATCATACAGGGCCCCATCCTTAAATAAAGAACTACAATGACTAAGAAATCCTGAGCGCTGGAGAATATGTCTTCCCCAGGGATGAGCCCCCTAATTGATTATCCGATACCAAATGGTCAGCCTTGAAATCATTTACATACAAGTAATAAATACTAAACACACTGAGCAAGTTGTCTTTGTGTACTTATGCATATACATATCTATATAAGTAACAATAACAAAGAAAAGGAGGCCATGAACTTGAGAGGGAGCAATGGTGGGAGAAACATGGGAGGAGTTAACAGGGATGTATTGATGTTGCTTTCTTAGTTTTAAAAAATATACCACAGTCAGGTATAGGAAGTTCCTATAGGAACTCTCTGCTTACTAACTTAACTTTCCTGTACAACTGGAATTACTACAAAATGTAAAGTGTAGACATGTAGAATGTAGTGACGCATACCTATAAGTTCCAGTACTTGGAAGGTTGGGGCAAGTGGATCACAGTTTGGGGTTAACTTGGGCTTTATAGCGAATTCCAGGACAACTTGGATTGTATAGTAAGACTTTCTCCAAAAAAAAATGATAACAGCAGCAGCAGCAACAACAATAGTTTATAGAGTGAGTGATTATACTATCAATCAAAATCCATTTCATTTTTAATATACCTAGGAAATTGATAAAAACACACTAAATGAAAATATCTCTTGGATTGGAGGAATAGCTAGGTAGTAAAGCATGCATGAGATTTTGGATTTAATTCCTAATACCACGAGAATAAAAATTCCACCCAATACAGAAGGCTTTATATAAAAAATCCGAACATATATACAACCATACCACCCTGACTGAACAGGCTGATCTTGTGTGATGTCAGAAGCTAAGCAGGCTGGACTTGGTTAGTACTTGCATGGGAAACTACCTGGGAATAATACTGGGGGCTGTAGGCTTAATACAATTCTTTTAAAAAATCATAACACTCAGACAAAAAGACATGCAAGAATGTATTTAAAATAAAAGAACATACCAAATTTATAGTTAAGAAAACTCAACTTCATAAGCATCAATTTATCTTCAAACTGATTTATATAATCACTGCAATTCCCAAAACCTTATAAAACATAACAAGTGGATTTGGAAGTATATTTAAAATTAAAAAAAAAAAAAAAAGAATATCTAAAGATGGTTGGGAATGGTTGTATGCATCTTTAATTCCAACACTTGGGAGAGGCAGGTGGATTTCTGTGAGTTTGAGGCTAGCCTGGTCTACATAGTGAGTTTCAGACCAATCAGGGCTACATGGTGAGTCTGTCTCAAATAAAAATAAAAATAAAGTAAGAAGAATATTGGGCAAAACAATCTAGGAAGGTTAATTTTGCTTTATTAAATAATAATATTTACCAGGGAACTAAAATAATTTAGGGAGTGTGATAGTGGTTCAGGGACAAAAGGTTAATCAACAGCAAAGATTCTATAATCAGACCTATGCAGATAATGTGACTAATATTGTTAATTTTACTAGATTAAGTAATACTTAGTCCAGAACATTTAGTGAGGTACATCTCTTGGTTGTGGTTATGAGGGTGACTCCAGAGATGTTTAACTAAGAAGGGAAGACCCATCCTGAATGTGAGAGGCACTGCCCATGGGCTGGGGTCCAGACTAATTAAAAAGGGAAAAAGAAGCCAGCAGAATGCTGACATTTCCCTTTTTTGGTTTGTTTCCTGATCCACCTGGATGTGAGCAAACAGCCTCCAGCTACCAGGATGGAGTGCATCCCCAACCTGTGACCTTAAGTTGCTTATTGCCATGTATTTGAGGACAGCAATGGGAAAGTAACCAAACTAGGAGCTTTGATGTATGACAGAAGTGGCGTTAGGTTATCCATGTGGAAAATGATGAAATTAGCTCCCTACCTTATACCACACCAAAAAATCAATTCCACTTGGATTAAATACAAAAGGCAAACTTTTTATTAGAAAAAAAAAAATATATATATATATATGTATATGTATATGTATGATAATGGTCCAAGGAACTCTAGAAAACTGCTGGCTACAACAGAGAAAAGACTGATTCATTCAACTCCTTTAAGAAAAGAATTTCTGGGTCTGAGGGTAGAGTATTTGCCTAGCACTGTGGAGGTTATAGAGCTCTGGCTTCGCTCCTCAGCATCACAGGGGAAAAAATGTGCTCATGGAAAGACATAATAAAGCAAAAAGCCACAAATGGAGAGAGTATGTTGGCTAGTTTTATGTCAACTTGGCACAGGCTAGAGTCATTTGAGAGATGGGACCCTTGATTGAGAAAATGTCCCCATAAGCTTAGGCTGCAGGCAAGTCTCTAGGGCATTTTCTTAATGTTTTGTTTATTGGGGAGAGCGTAGCCACTATGGGTGGTGTCACCCCTGGGCTAGTGGTCCTGGGTTCTATAAGAAAACAGGCTGAGAAAGCCAGGGGGAGCAAGCCAGTAAGCATGAACTCTGTATCAGCTCCTGCCTCCAGGTTCCTGCCCTGACTTCCTTTAGTGATGGACAGCAATGTTGAAGTATAAGCCAAATAAACCCTTTCCTCTCCAACTTGCTTTTGGTCATGGTGTTTCACTGCAGCAATAGTAACCCTAACCAAGACAGAGAGAAAAGATTTGACATACACAACCCGACATATTATGAGAATCCAAAACAAAAAAATTCCTACAAATCAACAAAAATTATTTTAAAGATTCAAACATGATCAATAACCAGGAAAAGATAATCAACTATATTGATAACTAGGATGCTGAGTCTATATTAAAATATCATTTACGCTGGGTGGTGGCGCATGCCTTTAATGCCAGCACTTGGGAGGCAGAGCCAGGTGGATCTCTTGTGAGTTCGAGGCCAGCCTGATCTACAGAGTGAGATCCAGAACAGGCACCAAAACTACACAGAGAAACTCTGTCTCAAAAAACAAAAACAAACAATATGTATGTATGTATGTATGTATGTATGTATGTATGTATGTATATCTATCTAAATATATATATGGGCTGGAGAGTTGGCTCAGTGGTTAAGAGCATTGACAGCTCTTCCAGAGGTCCTGAGTTCAATTCCCAGCAACCACATGGTGGTTCACAGTCATCTATAATGGGATCTGATGCCCTCTTCTGGCATGCAGGTGTACATGCAGATTGAGCACCATATACATAAAAAAAATTAATAAATTAAATTATTAATATTAAACTATTCTTTAAAAAGAATGTTTTAAAATATATATATTTATCATTTTACACTATATTGACAAAATAGGTGGGATTATATCAAGTAGATGAGGTTATGGATCAACAGAATCTTTTATTCATTGCCAAAGAGCATAACTTGTATTATCTTTTAGAATATGGTTTGATAGACTCCTGTGAGGCTAAACTTTCATATATCTTATTAGCTAGCAACTCCATTCCTAGGTATATACTTATACCTAGGTATATGGGAAGCAGAGACATGCACAAGAACAAAAGCAGTGCTGTTCATAAGAGCAAAAAGCTGCAAAGGACTCAAATGTCCATCAACAGAAACATGGATTATTTGTTTTATGATCACCTGAAATGCTACACATCATTGATAATGAACTACAACCACATGCAGCAAAAGATGTGACCCTCAGGAACATAATAGTGATGAAAAAGCAAGTTACAGAAAACTATATAGAATATTGTTCTGTAGCTATTTCCTCTGAATTGAAACATTCTCTGGAAGGGAGAAGACAGATGTTTAAGACTCAAGATGCAAAAGAGATTTCCAAGGCCCAGCAAGTTCACAAGATCTCTTAGCAAGTTTACAAAAGCAGTAAGAAATTAATGGGGAGTTGAGACTCTCAGTGGGGGCTTCATATAGGACAGGCTGAAAGCCCTAGGGATGCAGCTTTTGTGAGTTATCATCCATGCTGGCGTGGGCATTTCAGGAAGGCAGCTTGTTTTCAATCTCCCATGCTCCTATAAGTGACTCTAATACACTCATTGGTTCATGTGATGGTTAATACTGTCAACTTGACAGGATCTAGAATATTGAAGAACAAGCCTTCGGGAACGTCTGTGAGGGATTATCTAGATTAACTGGGGTGGAAAGCTTCACCCAAAATGTGTGTGGTACCATTCTATACACTGGGGTCTGAGACGGAATAAAAAGGAGAAAGCTGAGTGCATTTATTCATCACCGTTTGCTTCAGACCGTGAACATGATGTGAACAACTGCCTCAAGCTCCTGCTGCCATGACCTTCCCACCATGATGGACTGTCCCCTCCAACTGTGTGTCAATACAAACCCTCTGACTACTGAAGAAGAGGGGCAGAGAGATTGTAAGGAACAGAGGTCAGGTCAAACAATGTCTTCTGGATACCACAGGACTTCTGCACTCATAAACTCACGGCAGCTGTGCTTGCCTGTGCAAGACCAAGCCAGTCAACACTCCAGCATGGGAGGAGGAAGGTTCAAGATCCCCCACACCTGATGGAGGAGCTACTGGCTTCTGGAGGAAAGGAGGTTTTCTTTAAAGATATGGCCCCCTGGCTAGGCTGACCATATTCTAACGGCCATCAATTGGCCATTAGAATATAACTATGTGTATATGGGCAGTATAAATTGGAATCTGTGAGATATTAAAAATAGAGGACACGGAGTTGGATGGGGATGGATATGGGAAAAGAGGGGTGTGGGTGAAAATGATTGAAATGCATTGTATGTGGGGCAGGTGTGGTTGCACACACCTTTTAATCCCAGCATGCAAGAAGCAGCAGCAGGTGGGTCTCTATGAGTTCCATCCAGGCAAGCCTGGTCTACTTGGTGAGTTACATACCAGCCAAGGCTACATGAGATTCTCTCTCAAATAAATAAATGAATAAATAAGAAAAATAAAAAAGAGAAAGATACAACCCCTTAACCACCGTATGCATGTATGAAACTCTGAACAGATTAATCAAAATACCCTCTTTCACAAAAATCAACCTTTCCATGGGTTGCATTCATTGCAGCAATGTCGTAACACAGAAAAACTGATAGGGAGAAGCGAGGCCAGTACCCATTCTGAGCTGGCAGCAGACTTTGGTAAGAGTCATTTGCATGGTACTGGTTTTGAAGGCATGAAAGATACAGGATTTGAGGGGGTCATGGAGTCTTCCACTGTGGTTCCGGACTGCCCTGAGGCCAGACAATGTATGGATTTGAGTCGCTGAAAGGCATAAGAGGCCACTGTGTAAAGCGGTGAAGGTGAAGCCTAAATTGTAATGGAGAGCCCCAAATCCTGGAGATGGTAGGACCATGGCAGGTGTGCAGGCATAGAAATGAGTCATTCCAAAAGGCTACGTGTACTGCAGGAAGCAGAGATGGAGGGTGGGGATACCCAAGACCTCATGAGTTCCAGGTGCCCAACATAGAACTACAGGAGTTTGCATTTCCATACTGAGCTTTGTTTTTACTTTAGTCCAATCACTAAATGATGCTATGCCATCATTCTTTCCTTTGGGAATGGGAGTGTTTATTCTGTGCCATTCATTATGTAATAGAAATAGGTAACTTGGTTTTTATTTTTATAGGAACTTACATCACATCTAAGAGATTGCCTTGAACCTGAGATGAGATGCAGACTAAACTTTTTTGTTTGTTTGTTTGTTTTTTTGGTTTTTCGAGACAGGGTTTCTCTGTGTAGCTTTGTGCCTTTCCTGGAACTCACTTGGTAGCCCAGGCTGGCCTCGAACTCACAGAGATCCGCCTGGCTCTGCCTCCCGAGTGCTGGGATTAAAGGTGTGCGGCACCACCACCCAGCTTGTTTGTTTGTTTTTAAGACAAGGTTTCTCTATATAACAGTCCAGGCTGTCCTGGAACTCGCTCTGTAGAGCAGGCTGGCCTCGAACTCACAGAGATCTGCCTGCCTTTGGCTCCCAGTGCTGGGATTAAAGGCGTGTGCCACCATCACCCAGCTAGACTTTTTAAAAGTGTTGAAACTGTTAAAGACAATGCAGACTTTGAATACATTTTGCATTGTGAGATGTCCACAACACTTTAGGGACAAGGGGTGGAAAATTAGTTTGAAAGTGATAATGTTTGGTGTCAAGTTGACAAGGGATGGAGTTGTGATGATTAATTGTCAACTTGACCAGATGGGGAGTACTGAACAGACAAGTCTGGGCAAATCTGTTCAGGATTATCTAGATTAAGATACCTCAGGTGAGAAGACCCACCCTAAACGTGGGTGGCACCATGGTAACGGGCTAGGTCCTGAAATGACATAGTCCTGAACTACATAAATCCAAGCTCTTGCTGCCATACCTTCCTCTCCATGATTGTGCTGGTTAGTTTGTCAACTTGATATAAACTAGAGACATCTGGCAAGAGGGAATCTCCATTGAGAAAAAGCCTCCATAACATCAGGCTGTAGGCAAGTCTGTAGGGCATTTTTCTTAACTAGTGATTATTGTGGAGGGTACACGGGAGGCAGTGTTACTCCCAGTCCTGAGTTGTATGGAAAGTAGTTTGTTGATCTCTTCATTGTGTCTAGTTGTGTTTTCTGTAATGGTCTCCATGTGTTGCAAAGAGAAGTTTCTTTGATGAGGATTGAGAGCTACACTTATCTGTGGGTAAAAAGGATAAATATTTAGAATGCAGGTAGGAATTATGCCGGTCTAGTAAAGTGGTGTAGGAGGGTCTCCTCTAAGATTCATGACCTTACTAGCCTAGGTAGCTGGCTAGGTTTCTAGCATCAGTCATGATTTTTCTCCTGTTGAGGGGGCCTTAAGTCCAATTAGACAGCTGTTGTCTAATTACCACCAAGATATGAATACCACTATTGGCCCTTTAGGGATATCTTACCATTGTTAGCAGTTTTGTGTTTCATAGGCACCACAGCTGTATAGGAGTGGTGACTGCTTCCCTCCCTTGACAGCTTGCATAGTACTTTCTAGTACTATGGAAGCTAAACCACAGGAATGAGGCTTTCAGGTTAGATCCAACTCAAATAATCCAAGTCTTGTCTCTAAGTGTGTGGTTTCTTTGGCAATATGAACTTATCTTCAACCTCTGGGAGGCACCTAAGGGCAACAGCAATAGTCAGTATGGTTTTTGGAGTCACTTGGACTACCCTGACCAACACCTGCAACAGAGGATTTTCATGCCTAGCATTGGGTTTTTGTTAGGTAGTCTATTTCTCTTGTGGGGAGCACAAGTCAAAGAGGAATAACTTGTTTAGGGATATATATATATATATATATATATATATATATATATATATATATATCTCCATTCTATGGCAGTGGTGGCACACACCTTTATATAATATAAACATATAATAATTTCTGAAGGTTTTATCAAATAACCTTGGCTTTATTTCTCTCTTCCCTTTTTTCTGTATTGACCTTCCTCTCCCTCCCCAATTGGAGCGCTCCCTCCCCATTTCCCATTTTGTTTCACCTATATCCTGCTCTTCCCCACATATCTCCCTTACCCATGGTTTCTTGATAGTTTCTCTCAGTTTCTTTGGTTATTCCATGTCATACACTCATATCTGAAGATTCGGAGCTAGGAATGGCAGACAAGAGAGAATATGTGGCACTTATCTTTGTGGGTCTGGGCTACTTCACTCAATATAATCTTTTCAAGTTCCATCCATTTACCTGGAAATTTCATGATTTTCATTTTTCTGGACACAATGTAGAGATCAAGGGATCACAGGGAACCCAGCCACAATGAATACATTCTCAACACAACTTCTGCAACTAAGGTTCAGGACCATTTCCAGAGGGGGCAAAAGGATTACAGGAGCCAGAAGATCAGTAAGTCTGCTCTGAGACTTTGTCTCTTAAAAATGGCTGTCCAGCCTGGCGGTGGTGGTGGTGGTGTGGTGGTGGTGGTGGTGGTGGTGGTGGTGCACGCCTTTAATCCCAGCACTCGGGAGGCATAGGCAGGGGGAGGCTCTGTGAGTTCAAGGCCAGCCTGGTCTATATAGTGAGTTCCAGGTCAGCCAGGACTGTTACACAGAAAAAACTCTGTCTCGACAAACAAAAACAAAAACAAAACAAAAATAAATGGCTGCCTAAATAAGACCTGAACAATGACAATATTAATAAACATGCTAACAGGGAAGGGGGTAAAACCTCATAGAGTCACTCCTAGACAAAAGACTACAGGGAACTAATGACTGCTGATGGAAAAAAATAGCCTCTCCCAGGGATGAGCCCTCTATCTGGTTATATAATACAAAGTGGTCAGTCCTGAAATCACGTGTACACACACACACACAGACACAGCAAAAACGAACTCAGCGGGTTGTATTTAACCTATTTGTACATGTATATATATAATAACAATAAAGAAAAAGGAGCCATCAATTTGAGAGGGAGATGGGTTGCGGGACGAAAGGGAAAAGGAAGGGGGAAATAATGTAATTATATTTTAGTTTAAAATATATTAAAATTTAAAAGTTAAAAAAAAGGAAATGAGCCGGGCGGTAGTGGCACATGCCTTTAATCCCAGCACCCGGGAGGCAGAGTCAGGCAGATCTCTGTGAGTTCGAGGCCAGCCTGGACTACCAAGTGAGTTCCAGGAAAGGTGCAAAGCTACACAGAGAAACCCTGTCTTGAAACCCCGCCCCCCCAAAAAAAAAGAAAAAAAAGGAAATGAAAAAAAAAAAAAAAAAAAAAAGCAGGCTGAGCAAGCTATGAAAACAAGCCATTAAGCAGCATTCCTTCATGGTCTCTGCTTCGATTTCTGCTTCCAGGTTCCTACTTTGAGTTCTGTCCTGACTTCCCTTCATGATAAGCTAGAAGCTATAATATGAAATAAACCCTTTCCTCCCCAAGTTCTTTTGTTCATGGTGTTTCCCACAGCAATCGAAAGCAAACTAAGACAATGATGGAAAGCAAACTAAGACAATGATAGGCTCTACTCAAACTGCGTATCAAAATAAGCCCTTCCTTCCCAAAGGCTTTGTCAGCGATTTTGTCATGGCAAGGAGACAAGTGACTCCAGGTCATCAAGCTAGACTTGGGTGGAACAGTTTCTTTAGCTCACTGTCAGTGTCCTATCGGGGATGAAAAGACATTTGCTCATGTCTCTCCAAGGAAAAGGTCACACCACTATGATACTATTTTCCAAAAGTTTACAACCAAGTCAAATAAGCAATGTATTCATTAAACAGTCCCACAAATTTGAAAAAAAAAAATTCCACATGTCCAAAATAGCACAATAATGTTAAACACAAATTTAGGGGTGGCAGCTTGTTTTCTGTTTGTTTGATTTTTGTTTTTAAAGGCATATCCCATCGCCACCTGGGTTAATGATTTATTTTTATTTTATGCGTATTGGTGTTTTGCCTGCATGTATGTCTATGTGAGAGTGTTGGATCCCCTGGAACTAGAGTTACAGACAGTTGTGAGCTGCCACGTGGGTGCTGAGGATAGAACCCGGTCCTCTGGAAGAGCAACCTGTTTTTAAGACAGGGTCTCACTATGTAGCCCTGGTTGGCCTGAAACTCACAGAGATCCACCCATCTCTGCCTCTCCAGTGCTGGGATTAAAGACAAGTACCACCATGCCTGGCTAGGAGTGGCGATTTTGATGGGGCAGACAGGCAGGGACAGGGGACACATGGACAGATGCTATCATTAATGCCATCCTTTCATGGAGTGCTGGATTCTTGAGTTTTCAGTAAGTTATCTTTATAATATATATTTTTTCATTTATTGAATATAATTTTAAATGTATTTTTAAAAGATTTACCTTTGGGGCTGAAGAGAAGGCTCAGTAGTTAAGAGTTCATACTGTTCTTCCAGAAGACCCCACAATTGCCTATAACTCCAGCTCCAGGGGATCCGATGCCGTCTTCTGGTCTCCACAAGCACTACTCAGAAGCACAAACCCACATCCAGAAACACATACATAAATACACAAATATTTATCTTTAGTTTTACTTATGTGTATGTGTGCATGTCTGTGAGTGTATGCCATGTATGTACAGGTGTTCGTAGAGGCCAGAAGAGGGCACTGGACTCTGTCCTGGTTAGTTGACTCTGTCAACTTGACACAAGCTAGAGTCATTTGGGAAGAGAGAACCTCAATTGAGAAAATGTTCCCACCAGACTGGCCTATGGGCAAGCCTGTGGGGGAATTTTCTCTATTAATGATTGATGTGGGAGGGACCAGCTCCCTGTGGGCGGTGTCATCTTAGGGCTGGTGGTCCTGGGTGCTATAAGAAAATGGGCTGAGATGGGCGGTGGTGGCACTGGTGAGGCAGAGGCAGGCAGATCTCTGAGTTCGAGGCCAGTCTGGCCTACAGAGCGAGTTCCAGGACAGCCAGGGCTGCTACAAGGAGAAACCCTGTCTTGAAATACTAAACAACAACAACAAAAACAAAACCCCCAAACAAAACAAAGCTGAGCAAGCTATAAGAGCAAGGCAGTAAGCAGCACTCCTTCATGGCCTCTGCATCAGCTCCTGCCTCCAGGTTCCTGCCCTGACTTCCTTCAGTGGTGGAGTAAAACATGAGAATTCTAAGATGTAAAAAATCCTTTCCTCCCCAACTTGCTTTCGGTTATAGTGTTTTATCCCGGCAACAGAAACCCTGACTAAGACATAGCCCCTAGAGCTGGAGTTACTGGTGGTTGTGAGCTGCCCGATGAAGGTGCTTGGAACTGAACTCAACTCTGCAAGATCAGCAAAGGCTTTAACTACGGAGCCATCTCTTCAGTCCCCTATCTAATATACTCTACATTAACGAAAAGAATGGAAGAAGAAAAGAGAAAGTAAGGATGAAAATGCTTCAAAAGTTTTTGCTGTCAAGGTAATTAAAGGATTAAATCATAGTTGCATAGGGACATGGTATAGGGAGTGCTCTAAATTTTTTTTTTTTTGAGCCAGACATGGTACAAGCCTGTAGTCCCTATTAATCAGGGCTGAGATAGGAAATCAGCAGCTTGTGGCCACCATGGCTATATTTTCAAGATTATGTTTCAAAAAGCAGGGGGCTATCTAGCCTGGAGGGATGACTTGGTTGTTTACAGCGCACACTCCTCTTACAGAAAATCTGAGTTTGGTTCCCAGCACCTATGTTGGGTGGCTCACAACTGCCTGTAACTCCAGCTCCAGGCAATATGATGATACCTTTTCTGGGCTCCACAGGGACCAGTCCTCCTGAACACATACACACACAACACAGACACACACACAGACACACAACAGACACACACACAGACACACAGACACACACACACGCACACGCGCACACGCGCAACACAGATACACACAGACACAGACACACAGACACACACACACAGACAGAGAGAGCCAGAGAGAGAGAGAGAGAGAGAGAGAGAGAGAATTTAAAATATAATAAAAACAATTCTGTCTTTTTTTGTTTGTTTGTTTTGTTTTTGTTTTTTCGAGACAGGGTTTCTCTGTGTAGCTTTGTGCCTTTCCTGGAACTCGCTTTGGAGACCAGGCTGGCCTCGAACTCACAAAGATCCGCCTGGCTCTGCCTCCTGAGTGCTGGGATTAAAGGCATGCGCCACCACTGCCCGGCAATAAAAATAATTCTTAAAACACCTGAGAGCTAGGGCTGATCATTTATCTATCATGTATAAGGCCCTGAATTCCATCATCAGCACCCACACATACACTCACACTTATACCCACACCCACCTGCACACACAAATATAATCACACCTCCAAAAACATTTTTTAAAAACAGAATTAAGAAATCCATAGAATGGCTGAGAAAGGACTTCCGATGAATTCACGTTTTTCCCTCCAGAACACTAAAAACATGAGCAAACGAACCAAATCATTTCAGAACTGTGGCAATTAGCCATAGTAACACAATGAAGTCAAAACCATCCAAGAAACTACTGAATCTCAAGGAAACGGTAGGGTCTGTAGCACTGTAACTATAGCTAGTCCCTTTGAGAACTTGCTACCTGTCTCTGGTGTGTTAGCCCAAAGGCAACCAAGTTCCGGACAATGTATATTACCACCTTGGGAATTTAAAGGAGAAAAATGGGTAGATCAGGCTGGCCTCAAACTCAGAGATCTTACTGCCTCTGCCTCCAGAGTTCTGGGATTAAAGGCCACCAGACCTGACACAAAAAGGAAGCTTTAGAGACTGATACAACCAGAACTTTGAAAGGCTCTGACATATTACTAAGGATTTGATGGGCTGTAGGCATACTCAAGGCCATGTGTATGCACAGGAAAAACAGGCAAAGACTAAAGTCATCACTTCTGACTAACTGTAAAGGCCCTGTGCAAAAGAAAATGAAAAACTTAGGTGGTCTTGTAAACTATCTGAAATCTGTAGGTATTTTTTCATACACAGAGCTTCACAATAAAAAGTGAAAAACATGCCGGCGGTGGTGGCGCACGCCTTTAATCCCAGCACTCGGATCTTTGTGAGTTCGAGGCCAGCCTAGTCTACAGAGTGAGATCCAGGAAAGGCGCAAAGCTGCACAGAGAAACCCTGTCTCGAAAAAACCAAAAAGTGAAAAACATATAGGTAAATATTTAAGATTTTCTCAGCAATTATTGGCTAATTACAAAATGTATTCACCTAGGTCTGATCCTTAGGAATCTAGGCTTAAAATAAAAATGAGAACTTAAAAAAATGTTAAAAGAAAACTCAGGAGTCACATAATATAGTACAGAGAATACAAAATCCATAGAATTCATCCCCAGAATTCAATAAATACATAGCAACAACCAAAAATAGTCACATATAGCAGCAGTAACATAAACCAAGACAAAATAAATCAAAACAAACCCTAGAGAATCCAGATGTCAGCAAAGATGGCAGAATGGACTCTCTAGCATTTGTCCCCCTTACATGAAAATGCTATTATTCAAGCTAAGGAGAGCAGGTGGCGGGTTACAGTACCTGCTGTAGCAGAGCAACAAGACGACACATCGACGAGACATGCAGTAAGGACGGTTCTCTATCACTCATCCCTCAAACCCAGTCACTAGCCTTGTTTTTGACACTCAACTTGAGCTGATTCTAGTCAAGTCCCATTCTGGGCATCTAACGCAGCCCCCAACTCTAGGTCAGTAGCTGATGATAGCCTCAAGGCTCATCTTGGCACCATAGTCCCCAAGGCTTCAGGCTACTCGTTCCTGATGGGTTCAGAACCAAGCCAACACCAGGAGAACTCAAGAGGTCACAGGCTCCAGAATGGCCCAATTATCAAACCTGTTTAAGTACCCGGTCAGACCTCACATGCTCAGGCTGTAAGCTTACTTCATAGCCAATCATGCCCCAGTGAGCCTGGGTCCACACTTCAGGCCCACTCTAGCAATAGGCCAGCTTTTGTAGTCTCAGGCCTGCCACAACCTAAGGTCAGCACTCTTGGCTGTAGTTACCAAGCTGGTACCACAGACACATGTTCTAGGCCTGCCTAGTGATAGGCTGGCCCCTATATCTCTATATAAGACACACAGTATAGGCTATTCTAGCAGAATGAGGATCCAGGTATATCCCAGAAGACCTCAATGCTGGGCTGAACCCCATAGATCCATGCCCCATACTTGCCCCAGTACCAGGCCTACCCAGGATCTAAGCTAGCCCCCATGGTTTCAGGCTCCATGGAATTCAGATTCTAAGTCTTCTCCAGCATAGACAGGATCCATGCTTACCCAGTGTGCAGTGGTAGCTGGCCAATCTCCGTAGACACAAGCTGTAGGTCTTATCTTATAGATCCAGAATCTAGATCCCCAGCCCCATGGTTCAGATTGTAAGACTGTCCCAGTGCTAGGCTAGATCTCACTGACTTGAGATTTAGGCACAAGTCAACAGATCAGACACCATCTCAAATCCTGGCTAGCTTCTGCAGACTCCAGCTCAAGGCTCATCCAGCACCTAGTGGACTCTGTGGACCTAGACCTCAAGCTACTGCTTGAAGATACCCATGGACATAAGCTCTAGGCCTATTGCTTCAGACTCAAATCAATAGATCAATGCTGTTGTAGCCAGGGTTCTGGGCCTAATAACACACACACCCAGGCATGAGGCCCACCTACTGATAATCCAGGTATCAGGAACAAACTTTGCCACACTAAGCTCGTCTATAGAACATACTGACCGGTGATGGGCTGCCACAGAAAAAGCCACTTTAGCAAGATGGATGGAAATAAGGTCCTACGTCTTTCAAATGTACAGACACCAAGGCACAGCCACAGGGATGAAGAACAATCAGAAACAGTGCTAAAGGAACCAAAGAAAGCACCAGTAACCAACTGTAAAGAAGAGATTTAGGACTGGCTGAAAAGGGTTCAATATAATTATTAAAAAGCTCACTGAGAGCCAATGAAAATACAGAGGAAAACAATGTTAGCAAGACAACACTAAGTGGCCAAAAGGAAAAATTAACAAGGACACTGAAATTATCTTTTAAAAAAATCAACAAAAAATTGCAATGCAGTCATTGAAGTGGAAAATGTAATACAGAGCATCAAAGAAACCCGAAAGAGGAAATCATCTGTGAACTCAAAGGCACTCTATTGAGAATATATAGTCAGAGTAGAATAAAAGAATGGAAATGAAGACGCTTATGGGACATCAAAAGAGCGTAAATACATGGCAGAGAAGAGAAAGACAAAGGGACAGAGAACTGAAAGAAAGAAGAGAAAATGCTTGACTTTTACAAAAGATGTAACTATCCAAGTATGGGAACGTCCAAGAGATTCGATCGGATTCAATGCAAAGAGGACTTCAGAAAGACAGAGTTAACCATCAAGCAACACAGAGTTGCAATAAGGTTGGCATCAGATTCCTCGGCTGGGATCTTAGAGGCCAGGAAAGAGTGAAAGGGTCTAGTCAATCTGCTGAAGTAAACCAAACCAAATCTTCCCAGTCAAGGAGCTTGTACCTGGCAAAGCTGTTCTTCACAGATGAAGAGACACGAGACTTCACCAGACAAACAAAAGCTAATGAAGTTAGTTATCCTCAACTGTCTCTTAAGAAATGCTAAAGGAAGTTCTTCAAGCTTATACCTTTATGACTATTAAGAGATAAAATACTAAAAAAATAGTGCAACAATTTAACAAGCATGCAATACAAAAAAATGTATGCTGTGACATCAAAAACTTGAGATGTCGTGAAAATGAAATAAAAGTATACTTATGTAATCCAATCAAAGTTGCTATCAGCTCATAATAGCTTCTGATGGGGTCAAGTACAGAGAACCCACAGAAACAGGACTGGCTGCTCTTCCAAAGGTTTTGAGTTCAATTCCCAGCAATCACATGGCGGCTCACAACCATCTAGAATGAGATCTGGTGCCCTCTTCTGGCCTGCAGGCATACATGCAGGAGGAACACTATATATATAAAATAAATCAATCTGAAAAAAAAAGAAAAAGAGAAAGAGAAAACCCACAAAATCAACTAACTTGGACTCATAGGGGCTCACAGAGACTAAACCGACAGTCAGGGAGCCTATGTGGGACTGACCTAGGCTCCCTACATATATGCTACAGCTGTGTTAGTTTGGTCTTCTTGTGGGAACCCCTAAACAGTGGGAGCAGGGCTGTCTCTGGACTCTGTTGTCTGCTTTTGGGACCCTTTCCTCCTACTAGGTTTGCCTTGTCCAGCTTTTTTTTTTTTTTTTTTTTTTTTTGGTTTTTTCGAGACAGGGTTTCTCTGTGTAGCTTTGCGCCTTTCCTGGAACTCACTTGGTAGCCAGGCTTGGCCTCGAACTCACAGAGATCCGCCTGGCTCTGACTCCCAGTGCTGGGATTAAAGGCGTGCACCACCACCCCCCCCCCCCCCCCCCCCCCCCCCCCCCCGGCCTTGTCTAGCTTTAATAAGAGAAGAAGTGCCTAGTCTCACTGCAACTTGATATTACCATGGCTGGCTGATATCCCTGGGAGGCTCGCCCTTTTCTGAAGAGAAACAGAGGAGGAGGAGTGGATGGGGGGGATGTGAAGAGGAGATGAGGGAGGGGAAACTGCAGTGAGGATGTAATATATGAGAGAAGAATAAATTCTAAAATTAAAAGAAACTGGAGCTACAAAAAATAGCCTCTTATAATTAACTTGAATTTAAGTAGATTAAAGTTTCCAATTCAAAGGCTAAATGGATTAAAACAAACTATACCCAAATATGTGCTGCTAATAAAGATGATACTCAATCTTTTTTTTTTTTTTTTTTTTCCAGCCAGGGTTTCTCTGTATAGCTTTGCACGTTTCCTGGAACTCACTTGTAGACCAGGCTGGCCTCAGAACTCACACAGATCCGCCTGGCTCTGCCTCCGAGTGCTGGGATTAAAGGCGTGCGCCACCACGGCCGCCGGCCGGCGATACTCCAATCTTTAAGACACATACAGACTGAAAGTGAAAAAAGATGGAAACTGAATCAGCAGGGGTAGTTCTATAATTTAAGTTAATTAGACTTTGAAAACTATTGCCAGACAGATCAATAAAACATCATCAGCCCTGGGGCTGGAGAGATGGCTGGGGGTCTTAAGTGTTTAATGCTCTTGCAGAAGACCTGGGTGCAGTTCCCAGCACTTGCAAAGAATCCTGAAACGTGGCAAAGATTTGTTTCTCCTCTTAAGGGAAACTATTTTTGTTTTTTTTTCCTTTATTTTTTTTTAAGACTTATTTATTTTATTATGCATACAATATTCTGCCTGCATGTGTCCCTGCACGCCAGAAGAGATCTCATTACAAGTGGTTGTGAGCTACCCTGTCGTTGCTGGGAATTGAACTCAGGACCTCTGAAGAGCAGTCGGTGCTCTTAACCTCTGAGCCATCTCTCTAGCTCCGTCTCTGTTTTTTGAGACAGGGTTCCTCTGTGTAGTTTTGTGCCTTTCCTGGAACTCACTCTGTAGACCAGGCTGGCCTCGAACTCACAGAGATCCGCCTGCCTCTGCCTCCCGAGTGCTGGGATTAAAGGCGTGTGCCACCACTGCCCAGCAAGGAAACTAATAACAAATTGAATGTGAAACCAAAGGTGCTATTTATGGGGTTGTATGTTTCAGAGGAAATCTAGGCGGCTGTAGCTGTGTATGCAGAGTGAATTAACTATAACTTAGTGCTAGTCTTGAGAATACTTGTTGCTTGAGAGGAAGGTATGAAGTTTTAAGTTAAATAATCTTCAGTTTGCATTTTCCCACTACAAACTGTAACGTCTGGTCACTTAAATCCTCTCACTTCTATTGGCTGAAACTCGACATTTAGAAATTTAAGGGTTTGCTTTGTCTCCCACTAGTTAGCACCCCACATCACTGTTCATTCCAGCAACAGATGTGTTGTTAGAGGGCAGTGGGAGGGAGAAGCTGAAGTATGTAGTTTTAAATCTCTGTGTGTGTGTGCGCGTTGCGCGTGCATGTGGAGGTCAGAGGACAGCTCTGTTCAGTCCTTTTCGCTTCCATCTTTATGTAGGTTCTAGGAATCAAACAGACTCAGGTTACCCAGGGCAATTGTCTTTACCCGCTAAGCCTTATTTTCTTATTTTTTTCAGGTAGAGAGGTAATTTCAAAGATCTATATGTGGACCTTTTTGCAGTGCTTGGACAGAACCCGGTAGCTTATGACTGCCAGGCAAGTGCTCTATCACTTCAACCCCTGACCTGCATCCCTAGTCCTGAAAATATTATTAATGTTAGAAACCTTTTTTTTTTCAGAGCTGAGAATCGAACTCAGGGCCTTGTGCTTGCTAGGCAAGCGCTCTACCACTGAGCTAAAATCCCCAACCCTTAATGTTAGAAACCTCAAACTTGAAAAAAAGCCTCAAAGATCAGTGGCTTTATGACAAAGTTAAAAGCAAACCTAGAAAGCACACAAACGGATCTGTGTTTGTTTCTTGTGAGTAGCTTGTTGCCAATTATTTTCATTTAGTGTGTAGTTCTTTGATAGTTTGTTGCCACTTTACACTCTATTAAGTGTGTTGTTTCTATTACTTAATCTATTATGTTAATTATAGCAATTCCACTGTCTTTTCAAAATTTTCATACAAGTACCAACTACATATGAAACATATCCAGGAGGAGTGGATCTGGAAGCAGGGAGTTTGGAGTGGGGCTGGGAGGAGTGGAGAGGGGAAACTGATCGGGATGTATTATATGAGAGAAGAATAAACCTTTTTTAAAAAAAGCATATCTCCCATCCTTTTTTTATCATGTTGATTAGTCTGAAAGTTTTCTCCTTCTTTTTTAAAAAAATTTATAATTAATTTAATTTTACATATCAGCCACGGATTCCCCTGTCCTCCCTCCTCCCCCCCTAGTCTGAAAGTTTTTTAGGTCTTGTAGTAAGTCTTGACTAAGTGATATTTTTCTAACCAAATAAAAAATGAAAATGACTTACTAACAATTGCCTCTCAAAAAACCACAAGGCCAGAAGATGGTATGCTGGCAACTTCAAAATGTTAAAAGAAAAATACCGTCAACTTAGAATTCTATAGCTAGCATTACTGTCCTATGAAAATGAAAAAAAATTAAGATAGACAAAACAAAAAACTCGTTGCTACCAGATTTACAAGAAACACTAATTCATGTTGGGATTAAAGGGTTAAATATTAACTTGAAGACAACTAGACAGATTTTATGAAGCAAAGTATTTTGTTTGTGATTTTTTATTCTGTCTAAAAATAATTGCATTAAGGAGTACTATTAAAACTATTGACAGTTTTTTAATTTTATATATATATATATATATATATATATATATATATATATATATATATTATATATTGGTGTTTTGCCATGGGTGTCAGGTCCCCTGGAACTGGAGTTACAGACAGTTGTGAGCTGCCATGTGGGTGCTGGGAATTGAACCCAGGTCCTCTGCAAGAGCAGTCGGTGCTCTTAACCACTGAGCCATCTCTCCAGGCCCTATTGATGGTTCTTATGACAATACTACAAACAGACATGGGAGAGATCAACCTACAGTGCAGAAAAGCCCTTCTTTCCCTCCTTCCTCCCTCCCTCCCCCCCCCTCCCTTCCTCCTCTGACAGCATCTCGCTATGTATGTAGTGGAGGTTCTTTCTTAGGCCTGCATCTTTCTCCCTCAGCACCAAAGTTTCTATACACACCTAAAGTAGACTGTTTCAAGTTGCTAGAGCAAACACTGAAAACAACTAAAAACCTATTTACAAAGGAATTAAAAGGTTATAGTAGACAGAATATATTTAACACAAAAGAGAAATTGAAGAATAGAAGAACGAAAGACAGACACATAGAAAAACAAACAAATAGCAGTCTGTATTAGTTACCGTCCTCCTTGCTACAACAAAACGCCTGAGCAGAGGAAGTTAGGGAAGGAAACGTCTATTTTGGCTCACGGTTCAAGGTACAGTGCATCATGGTGGGGAAAGGCATGGCAGTGACAGAAGCAGGAGGCAGTTGTTTCTATTACAGCCACAGTGAGGAACTAGAGAGTAGCGAACGCTTGCATTAAGTTCACGCTCTCTTTTTCATTCCATCCTAGATCCAGTGCATGGGATGGCACTGCTCATATCCACCAGGGTGGGCCCTCCTACCTCAGTTAACCCAATCTAGATGAGCTCTCACAGGCATGCGCAGAGTTTGTCTCCCAGGGATTCTAGGTCTTGTCAAGTCGACAATTGATATTAACTATCACACAATTTTACACAAACCTTTTGCAAAACTTAAGGAAGAGGAAACAGTTGCCAAGTCATCCTAAAGGGAAAAAAATGCCTCTGAAACTAAAATGTGATAAAGCCATCATGAGAAAACTGTACATAGAGCCTGTGAACAAATGCAGAAAAGTACAACATATCGTCAGCTAGCCAAATCCAGTGACATATTTTAAAAAAATCTTTAATTTTTGAAAATGTTATACTTAGTGTGTGTTTGCACACGTGGAGGTCAGATGTTGTGAGTGAACTCAGGCCATCAGGCAGAGCAACAAGTGCCTGCGTTCATCGAGCCAGCTTCCCAGCCCGTAAAAAGTCCTATCTAATATGACCAAGCCCCTCCCAAAGAAAATTACAAGTGAATGTTGTGGCTCACTTCTGTAAGCCCAATAATTGGGAAGCTAATGTAGTAGGTTCAGGTGTTCCGGGATAGCCTTGGCTACATAGTGAGTTCAAGGATGGCCTGTGTTACAATGAGAACTTGTTCTCAA
>NC_051083.1:22269612-22286112 GCF_004664715.2 Peromyscus leucopus
GAGTCTGGAAATTGACTTTCAGGTTGCAGAGCCCAGCAGCCTTGCTGGAGAGAAGGCCCTAGAAACCTGTAGCTTGGGGGGGTGGGGGCCCCAGATGTTAGTCGGTCCAAAGAGGAAGGAAGAGGCTATCATCATAGTGGAAGATGATGATGAGGATGAAAAGGAAAGTGTGAGGAGGCGGCAGCGGCGGCGTAGGAGGAGGAGGAGGAGGCTGAGGAAGGTGAAGGAGAGCCGAGAGAGGAGTGCCCAGAGGATGGAAAGCATACTGCAGGCCCTGGAGAGCATTCAAATGGACCTGGAGGCGGTGAACATCAAGGCGGGCAAGGCCTTCTTGCGTCTCAAACGCAAATTCATCCAGATGCGAAGACCCTTTTTGGAGCGCAGAGATCTCATCATCCAGCATATCCCAGGCTTCTGGGTCAAAGCAGTATCCTTCTCATCGATACTCATGGGTCAGAAGCCCATGTCTGAAGGAGAGATGTGCAGAAGAGAAACAAGGGGTGTGGGGGAGGGTCAGAGATGGGAATGACTCCCCGTTAGAAGATTCTAGAATGAGTAGAAGAGGGATGGCAAGAGGGCAAAATAGCATAAAAACTGGACTGCAGATGGGAAAACAGTCGCACCATAACATAAAAAAAAATGGATCACAGACAGTAAAAGAGGGAGGGATAACAGAGAAGGCACGCAGCTGATAAACAGGATCACAGCAAAAGGGGGAGGGGAATACAGGTGATGAGCTGACGGGGGGGGGCGGGGGGAGGGAGGGAGGGAGGAGGGAGGGCAAATAAACTCCAGGAAGGGTGCTGAAACCACGCAAGGCTCTGTAAGCCTGAGTCTCTGCTTAGATATCTAGAGACCTCAAATCTGTCTACAACACCCTCTATTAGAGGGGAAATGAGAGCAATGGGATGGGATCCCTGAAGAATCAGGAGAAAGACCACTTGGATGTGGAGGTCAAGTGGTTAAATGAAGGAAAAGGTAGACCAGGAAGAATCCAATCCACTATTGGTGACTGTTGAGCTCATCCCAGGAAACATATATGTAACATTTGAAATACATAGGTTCAACATTTTAATAGAATTTATATAGATATAAATACTTGGCCCATGATAAAATGTGTCACATGATCACAGGCCCTCAGCAGACAGGCACAGGATGAGGTAACAGGGCCTAACCATGCAAACCACCAGAGCCATTTATACATCATGTGGACACTGACCATCAACACCTACACATGTAACATCATGTAAATACAGGCTCTTGGTAACCGAATACATTAGTACTTAGACTTGGGCTTTCAGCTCCCAGACCCATAGCATTTTGTGAACATAGGCACCTGTCACCAAGAGACAAGGATCACATGGACATGGTCACAGAGCCTTAGCATCCAGACACGCAGCAAATATGAACCATGGCAAGGCTACCTAGCACTGAGGCTTCACATTGCATAAGCACTCATGTACTCCATATACATCGCTGAAACATAGAAGGAACTGTCCTGCTTCAGCCTGTTTTGCTCTGCCCTCCTTCATATTGAACAGTAAATCCTTGACCTAAACTGCTCCACTCATTAGTTCCTCAACCACCCCAAAATTTCAATCTTGATCAACCAACGCGATGAAGACATTTTCCGCTACTTGACCAATCTCCAGGTCAGACGAAGCAGGAAAGCCAAGGAATCTGGTCCTTAGAGGTGAGGGGGGGTGGGAAGGGCCATGGAAGGGATACATACCACCATTACCCCCACCCTGAGCAGGTACAGGATCTCAGACACATCTCCATGGGCTACAAAATGAAGCTGTACTTCCAGACCAACCCATACTTTACGAACATGGTGATCGTCAAGGAGTTCCAGCGCAACCGCTCAGGTAAGCGGCAGAACAAATCTGTGGCCCCCCATACTATCATTTCTACTCCCTCTGCATCTCTTCCGCTTTTTCTAGGCCGGTTGGTGTCTCATTCTACCCCGATACGTTGGCACCGGGCGGCAGGAACCCCAGGCCTATCATCGCAGGAACTATGACACCAGAGAAAGTTTCTTCAACTGGTTTTCCAACCACAGCCTCCCAGAAGCTGACAGGATTGCTGAGGTGAGACCCCTCCTGGCATTGCCAAAGAAAGCCTTGCCAGACTTGGCCGTGGGTGCCTGAGAAATTGTGACTAGGTTCTAGGGCTTATACTCATGGCTCTTTTCTCTCTTTTACCCCCTCTCTCGACAGATTATCAAGAATGACCTATGGGTTAATCCAGTGCGCTACTACATGAGGGGAAGTGGCTACAGGACAAACAGAAGGAAGCAAGAAAGAAAGGAAAGGTGATTCAAGCATTGGTGCCTGAGAGGGTTTGTTTTGTCTTGTTTTCAGATAGGGCAGAGACTAGACTAGAGGCACACAGGATTTATAGAGGTGCAAGGGACCACTGAAATAATCCAATGCATTGTTTACAAATGAGCAGTGATGCCCAGAAGTGGCCTGAGGTTACATAGTTAGGGGTGGCAATGGGACTTTCCCCCATTCTTAGAAGCCCTAGTACCCTACTGCCTTCCCAGTTTCTCCCATTATCCTTATACTCAGCTTCAAACTTCCCCACAGTAAAGCCAAGAAAGAATATGAAATGGTGATCATGGAAGATGCTCATGACCATTATGCCATTGAAGACATTCTCAGTGAAATCTCAGAAATTGATGAGATCACTGACAATGAGACCTTCCATGACATCAAGATCTCTGACTTCATGGAGACCACCGACTACTTTGAGACCACTGATAACGAGGTAACCGACATCAATGAGCCCCTGTGTGACAGCGAGGCCCCTGACCATACTGAGGGCCCCAGCAATAAGGTCGAGAGCAATGCTGTGAGTACAGATGACAGCAGCGAGAACCCAGACGAGAAGAACTCCTCTGACAGTGAGGATTCCACCAATGAGAAAGCTGATGGTGACAGCGACAACCTAGAAGGGGACCATCAGCTGGGCACTAACATCCAAGAGAGCAGTGATAGTGACAATGGAGACGAGGGCAGTGATGACGAAGATAATGATGGCAATGAAGGTGACAGTGAGGGCAGTGATGATGATGGCAATGAGGGTGACAATGAGGGCAGCGATGATGATGACAGGGACATTAAATACTATAAGAATGGCATTGAAGTCTTTGATAAGGCTCTAGATAACAGCACCAACCAGGACGTCTATGAGGAGGAGGTCGAAATCATCTCTGACGATTCAACAGAGTCTGAAGAAGAGGAGGAGGAGGAGGCCAGTGAGGAAGGTGAGCTGGGCCCCTCCCCCCTCCTTTCTCTTCTGAGAATGCCCAGGCTTCTTTGGGCAGCTAGTGGTGAGGTGAACAGAACGTCTGTTCTCTACACTCAAAGGACAGAGCAGTTAATTTCACCTCAAGGAGTGGGCAAGGAGAGGGAGAGCCCCGGAAAGGAGGTACCATTTGAGTTGGAAGTTGTATTTCTCCTAAAGAGCAATCTGGAGCCTTCTACACGGTTACTCCATCAGTGACCTAGAATGTTTCGCAAGGCTTCCATGATTATCTGAGGGCCCTTCACCAGTTCGGAAAGCTGCTTCTCACAGAAGGGTTTGCTGATCAAATGTGTTAGGCAAATAATGCATACAGCATCCTCTACACGTTCTGAGACCCCCTGCCTTGAAAAACCCTCTTACACTTCGCAGAACTCCCCATTTCCCAAACTTCTGGACCACCGAACGTGTTCTTTGTCCAACAATGTATGCATTTGGGGAACCTGCTCAGGAGAGATTGCACATGAAAGCCTGAGGGATAGAGCAGTATTTAAGGTGACTCCCAGGTTTAGTCCTGGCCTCAAAGACTGGTGAAAGAACTCATTTGCACCTGGCTATGGGCAGACAGAGGAGTGGTGAGCCCCTGAGGGAGGTAGAAAGGATAGGGAAAACCATTACTGAAGGCTTGCTCATGGGGTTCCTGGCAAACTTCCATTGAAGAAAGGAGCAGGGCACAAAGGGTGAAAGCGGTTAGTGAGTGAGCAGCCACATGCACATATTTTGGGGTAAGCTAGGGAGACTAAGGAAATTGTCAGTCTTCTTTGCCTCCCTCCTGATGGCATCACTTTTCTCCAAGGGTGGGAGGCAGAACTGCCTAGCTCTGGAGTGGGGGAGGGGCAACTAGAGTCTGTTTGGGTCGCACTAGAGGCAAAAAGTAACCGATGAGCATACGCCCAAGGCCTGCTCAGGAAGAGACACACATTGAGGAGTATGGGGGGCAGAGGGAGAAAAAGCTACTTTCAGGGATTGCTCCCTTTTTGACGGGGCAAAGATAAATACTCTGCCTTCTGGCCTCCCTCCAGCTCCTCTAACCTTGGGTTTGAATACAAACAATCTCAGTGGCACTTCCTCTCCCATCTCCCTCCCCTCCTGTGACCTCTCTCTCACCCTCCCTGTTCCAAGCAGAGGCACTTGGCAAGTGGTCCCAGGCCCCCCCAAAGGCACAGCTCTTTTGCTCCGTTCACTTTTCGAGGGGCATCCAACCACGCTCCTCCTTCTCCCCTTCACAGATACCGAACTAACCGAGGACAGCTACATAGAGGAGCAAATCTATGAGGAAGGAAGTGAAGTGAATTCCGACGATTCTGATGTCCAGGAGGTGCTGCGGTCCCAAACACTTGGGCCCGCCTGGGAAGAAAGGGAATATCGGATAAACATCTTACCCTCTCGGGGGCTCTATATATTATACCCCTATACCCTATCCCATTTGCCCTCCTCTTCAGCTAGGGCTGTGCGGCCCCACATTGCACTTCTGGGGGGAGACCGACTTATTACACGGGTTTAAAGTTTATTTTTATGGTTTAGTAATTGCAGAGCTCTTATTTGGAGGAGGACTTACCCCCCCCCTTTGGCCCTCCTCCCCTGCAGGCTTCTGTGTGCTGCTAATCTTATTTATTGTGATGCCTTGGTCAGGGCCCCTCTAGTCCCCCTCCTCGTGAGCATAGGCCCAAGCCCCTCTCTCCGTGCTCTGTGAACATCCTGATCACTAAGTGAGGAGGGCCGCTGTGACCTTCGTCACAACTGCGCAGTGGCCTCGAGACTCTGCTACCACCCCCTTCTGCGAAGTCTCTCTCCAATCCCTTTCTTCCCTTCACCAGCCCTGACCACTAGCCGCCCGCCTCAGTGTCTTTGCAAGGCAGCTTCGCCTTTGTGGTATTCCTGCTCCCCAGAAGCGCCGCCCCTTCCCCCGTGACCCTTGACGAGCCTAATAAAACTAAGCAAATTCAAAGTGCCACTTGGAGTCTTTTGTCCGCCTCACTGCGCCGTCCCTTGGCCGGCAGGAAACGCCCTGGCACGATGCTGGTACTGAACGGTTTCACTGGCGGGGTAGAGCTCCGCGAGACTGCAAAAGCATTGCATCAGACCAATGCGGACTGTCCTAGCCAATGAGGTTGAGGGCACCCCCTCCCACCCTCAGAGACCTAAGATACCCAGCTAGGTAGGAAAGCGCTTCCCACGCCTTTTCCTCTGGCGCACGCGCAGAAAGATCCTGCGTCCTAGAACATCAATTTGGTGATTCATCTATTCATTTACAGTGCGTCAAACCATTTTTTCAGGCCTAGTTGAAGCTGGGCGTGGGGGAGCTATTTTTTTGTTCACGCATAGTTTTTTTAAAAAAAAAGAAGTCACGACAACAGTCTAGACAGCACAACCGAGTCACGAAGTAGTCTCCTGCCTAAGGGAGGGGGTGCAGGGTTCCTGGCCTTGGGCCCAGTGGACAAGGCAGGAAAAAAAGATGGTCTAGGTCGTGGAGTTTGCATTGAAGATAACGGGAAAGCTAAGGAAAATTACTGCGTAGCTGTGTAATGAGACAGACAGGCTGGGCATTTAAAAGGCAAGCTTTATCTGGAAGGCCTTGGAAAGACTAGCAAGTGCTAAAGTTTATTTCAACAGACACCAGAGATGTTTACCATATTCAGTCAATCATAATGATGACCAATTTTTAAAGAATTTTATTATTTAAGATTTATTTGTGTGGGTGTGGGTGTTTTGCCTGCATGTTTGTATGCGCACCACTTGCTTGCCTGATACCCGTAGAGGTCAGAAAAGGACATCAGATCCTCTGGAACTGGAGTTACAGATGGTTGTGAGCTGTCATTTGGATGCTGGGAACCGAACTTGGGTCTTCTGCAAGAGCAGTAAGTGCTCTTAACCACTGAGCATCGCTCCAGCCCCCTATTTTAATTATTTTAACTATGTGTAGTGTACAGAGGTGTACATATGCGCCGGTGTCCAAGGAGGCAAGAAGTGTCAGGTCCCCTGCACTGCTCTACCAATGGTGCTGTAGGAACCAACCTCTGGTCCTCTGGAAAAGCAATACATATTCTTAACCACTGAACCATCCTTCAAGCCCCAAAGATGCCTTTTAAGTAGATAGCCTAGTGGGTTTTTAATCAATAAATCTCCTGAACTTTCCATCCAAAGCCTTATTTGGAAGGACAGCTTTGGCAAATTTGCATTTTAGAAAATGCCCTCTGCTGATTGCATGGAAGGAGAGTCGTGTGGAAGTGGGGTTATTTGTGTCTCAGATGAGACTGGCATGGTGTGGACAAATTTGGAAATTTGTTTGGTTTGGGTTTTGTTTGTTTGTTTTTCAAGACCCAGTTTCTCCTTGTAGCCCTGGCTGTCCTGGAACTCGATCTGTAGACCAGGCTGGCCTCGAACTCACAGAAATCCTCCTAGTTCTGCCTCCTGAGTGCTGGGATTAAAGGCGAGCACCACCACACCTGGCTGAATTTGAAATTTTGTTTGTTTGTGTTTGGTTTTTGAGACAGGATTTCTCTGTGTAACAGCCTTAGCAGTACTGGAACTCATTTTGTAGACTGGGCTGACTTCGAACTCACAGAGATCCACCTGCTTCTGCCTCCCAAGTGCTGGGATTTGGAAATTTTTAAAAGATTCTTTTTTCATTTCAGAACAGTTTTAGATCTGAGAAATGCTGCAAAAAAAAAAAAAATAGAGAAGTCTTGAATACCTCACAGCCAGTTTCCCTTATTATTTATATTTCACATTAGTCAGTTAAAGAACCAATATCATCACATTACAATTATCCAAAGTCTGTATCTTATTCAGGTTTCCTTAGTTTTAACCTATGGCCCTTTTTTGTTTCAAGTTCTCATCCAGAATACCACACTCATTTAATCATCATGTCTGTCTCCTTAGGTTCCTCTTGGTTATGGCACTTTCTCAGAGTTTCCTTGTTTTTGATGTGATGAAGTTGTCAACACTTGAGAAATACTTTGTAGAATGTCCTCTGACTGAGAATTATCTGTTATTTTCTACTTATTACAGAGGGTTATAGGTTTGAAGGAGTGCCACAAATGTAACGTGCCATTTTCCTTTCATCATATCAAAGATAGATACTATCAATATGACATCACTGTAGATCTTAACTTTGATCACCTGGTCTATCAGGTTTCTCTGCCCTAAAGTTACTCTTTCTCCCTTGTCCTGTATTCTGCAGAGAAACCAAGTGCAGCCCATGCTTAAAAAATGAGAAATTATGCTCCCTTTACTTGAGAGGAAAGAGCCTACATAAATTAGTTGGAATTCTATTGCACAAGAACTCTCCTTGTTCCATAATAGATTTTAGGATACTGGAACTGACAGCCTTTACCTATGGTAAGTGAGAATAAAGGGGTAAAAATGGTGCTAGGTTGCTGTGGGATCCTTGACAAGGCCCCTTCCCTTTCCAGGCCGCCTCTTTGCTATGGTTTGAATGCTAGATCTTAGAAATAGCTCTACATGTTCTTGATAAATGTTTTGGAGAAAAGATATAGATTTTGATGATTCTGATTTTGACCTTGACTCACCTTGTCAGAGTAAGGTAAACAGGATTGAGACTGAGAAGGGAGGACTGTCTTAGCCAGGCATGGTGCTGCTCACTTCTAAGTACTCAGAAGGCCAAGGCAGCAAGATTGCTTTTAAGCCCGGAATTCAAGACCAGCCTGAGCAACACAGCAACATTCCATTTTTCTGTAGTCCTCAAAAGGAAAAGCTAGCTATTGAAAAAGAAAGGGGACTGGGCAGTGGTGGCACACGCCTTTAATCCCAGCACTCGGAAGGCAGAGGCAGGCGAATCTCTGTGAGTTCAAGGCCAGCCTGGTCTACAGAGTAAATTCCAGGACAGTCAGGGCTACACAGAGGGACCCTGTCTCGAAACCCCCTCCCAAAAAAAGAGAAGAAAAAAGAAAGAGGAGCTGGGCAGTGGTGGCACACACCTTTAATCCCAGAATTCGGGAGGCAGAGGTAGGCAGATCTTTGGGGTTTCAAGGCCAGCCTGGTCTACAAGAGTTCCAGGATAGCCAGAGCTGTATCTTAAGAAGAAGATAGGGAATGCCATTTTCCTTTCATCATATCCATTTTGCATGAATAATGGTAATGCAGTATCTTAAGACTGGAGTTTAGAGAACAGAATCTTAACCAAGGCACCTTGTGGAGAATAAGGATATATATCCCTGAAGCCAGTCCCCGGTGAGCATGTATGTGTGAAGGTGAAGGGAGAAGAGGAGGTCTCAGGGGCAAAGTCCCTGGAGTGGACCAGTAAGGAAGTCAGCCTGACAAGAAAAGCTCAGTCAGTGTAACAGGGAGCAAGCCTGGTTGGTTCCCCTTGCCTCAATGTATCAAAATGATGTAATTCCCCCATCCTCTCTAGCAGGTCTCAATCCTCCCAATTACTATTTTAGCCTAATTATTCTGGGAAGATCAGCCCAGGGCTAACAACCTGCCCAAGATCCCACGACAGAGTCTAGCCTTGAAGCTAGTCTTTGAAGTCTAGTCTTCATGTTCTCCCCCAATCAAATCTTCCATGCTTCATTCTGGCATTTGAGGCTCTTCTTTATCCATCCTATCCAAAAGGGACCCTGGTCTTCTGGGACACTCTTAGGAGCCCATTATGGGAGTTTAATATGGTTGGCCAGAATGCTCATGCCCTGAGCTCAAGTGCTTCACCCAGAGTGACATCTTGTTATCAGTACTCTCCTTTCTCAATCCCACTCTTCAAAAAGGAGGTTAGAATGCTTTTAATGTCAAATCTAGCTCTAACATATAGTATACAGCAAGCATCAGAGAACATGGGCATCGTTAGCTGGGACTATAAACAGAAACCAGAAGAATGAATAATGATGGGTCCCCAGGGCCTGTTCTCATGTTAAAACTACTTGTTTTTGTAGACTTCACATTTTACAGTCCTGTACAACAAAGGATCCTGCAGTTGGGTGGGAGGTTCCCAAGATCTCCTGGTGTCACATGGAAGTGCCATTCACTTTTTGCAGACAGAATCAGATTGGCAGGGACAAAACTAGATTCAGGAATGTCGCTCCTTAGGTGACCCAAAAAGCCAGCATTTGTTCTCTCAATTGTTCATTTAATACATTGTCATTGAGTATTTACTATGTGCCTCATACTAGACTAGGAATATAACAAGGAAAGAAAAGAAAACAATCTCTGGCCTATTGGAGCTCAGAGATCAAGCTCAATTTTTTGTGTCATTTATCTCTCTTGTGGCCTAGTGAAACCTATAGCCCTTTTCTCACAAAAAAAAATGTTTTAAAATCAGAAAAAAAATCTAGAATTAGAAAGAAAGCCAAAAATTGAAATAGTAAAATACAGAAAAAAAAATACGTGCTAGAGTAATATATGTGTTGCCCATTAATCCATTAAACTGTAAAATGTTATGGCTTAATGACTATAATGATTATCATGATTTTAGGTTTATTTTATTTTTATTATGTATGTATATTGGTGTGTGCTCCCATGCATACACTCATGTGTGCTAGGCAAAGGTATGTGGCACATGTGGCCCATGAAGGCTAGAAAAAAGGTTTCTGATGCCATGGAGCTGGAGTCACAGGCAAGTGACTTTCAGGCTGGCAACCGAACTCAGGTCCTCTACAAGAGCAGCAAGCTCTTAACCACTGAGTTATCTCTCTGGCTCCCAAATATCATGATTTTAAACACTAATTATAAATTTCAAAGGTTATATATTTGAGATATCTGCAACTTTATATGATGGGCAAATCTCTGATTACTACTGGTGACAATCGCCAATATTATTATTACTGCCAGGGTGAATTACACTTTTTTAAATTTTTTGGTTTTGTTTTTTTGAGACAGGGTTTCTCTGTGTAGCCCTAGCTGTCCTGGAACTCACTCTGTAGACCAGACTGGCCTCGAACTCAGAGATCCACCTGTCTGCCTACATTCTTTATTGAAAACAAGCTAAATGTTGCTAAACAGGGAGGGAAAGCAAAGATGTAAATTAATTCCCATCCAAGTCATTCCTCCCTGACCCCCAACCCTACCCCCAGACTCTCCTGGAGGATGTGTGCTACCCAAAATAAAAAACTTGCTCATAGAAGGAGCCTTCCTGTTCTTCCCTCCTTCTTAAACAGCTTTCCCTTCAGAAGACAGAGGCTGGGGTTTATTCTGGTAATTGCTGCTCAATTTCAGGCCAGTAAGTGTGCCTCTTTTGGAAGGCAGCTATGCTCACCACTATACCACCAACGCCTCACCAAGTTGGCCTCTTTAGGCCATAGCTTATTCTACTTGAACACTGACTGACTACTTATACACCTAATTAAAAATTACATAAACTCTGCCAGGTATAGTGGCTCACACCTTTAATCCCAGGCAGAGGCAGGCCTGGTTTACATGGCAAGTTCTAGGTCAGCCAGAGCTACAAAGTAGGATTACCTTTTTTTTTTCTCCATGGATGCACTAGGAACAATGCTTACCTGGAATGAGAGACACCTGGCTCAGAAACTCCTACAAGTGGGTGTGGAGCTATAGGAAACTGGGAGCAGAGTCCTAGTGTCTCTTAGCAAAGCGGTGTGAGGGCAAAGTGGCTACAGAAAGAAAGAAGACGTCAGGAAAGTAGGAAGTCTATTAAGTGATTTGTGCTTAGCCTGGTTTCGGGTTTCCGGCATGTTCACAAGCGACCCCCGGAAGACCAGTCGAATGGAATGAGGGGTGATCCTTTCCTGGCCAGGGTTGTTAACGGAAGGGCTTGGCTCATAAGCCAATCACACCTTCGAGAGGGTGGAGTTTTCATCGGTGCTTCATCTCTAGCCAATCTGAGGGAAGGCAAAAGGGCACTCCTCCAATGGGAGCTGAGGAGCCCGCGTAGTGATGGAGCCCCGCTATCCTGCCATCGCTCCGCCGATCGTCGCGTGAAGCATCCGTGTGTCTGCGAGATCTTGCTTGGGCCAGGTATCCATTCTCCTGCGGCAGCTGTAGAACCTACGGAGGCTAGAGGTATCCCGCGACAAGCAGTAAAGATGGGGTGGTGGGTAAAAGAGCGGTGGGAGGGAGAAAGAACAGCCCAGAACGCATGTGGGGAGGGACCTGGCGGGCTTTTACCTGGGCGGCCTTTCAACTCTAGGTCCGTGGGTGGTGGAGGATCATTTGCGTAGCAAAAAAAGGGAAGGCGAGTGCTCCTGCAGCCCCTCCAGACGGCACCCAGGTGAGTACCCTTGAACCCACCACCCGTGCCCACCCTCTGTGGACCTCCCTATCCCAGCCTCTGGGGAAAAGATTCCGTGCAGGTCTGCTGCTCACGTGATTGTCTGTGTTCCAGTCTCGACTCCATATCTGCCTCTACCCAACATATTCTCTCTCTCTCTCTCTCTCTCTCTCTCTCTCTCTCTCTCTCTCTCTCTCTCTCTCTCTATCTCTATCTCTATCTCTCTCTCTATCTCTCTCAATCGACATACTAAGACATCACAGACTCAGGACGTCTAATCCTGACCTGACCACTTAAAACCAGCTATGAAACTTTGAACTATTCACTTTACTCATCTGGGCCTCAGTTTTCATATCGGTCAAATGGAGGTCTGTCTCTACCTGAGCCAATGCACATGCTCGGTCCCTAGAAGTTTTTTCAATAAATAACGATAATCGTGATTGAAAAGAATATTAATTCTCTAAGTCTGACTTTTTTATCACTCTTGCCTCTGACCCTTTCCCCCTTGTCTGCCTCTGGTCCTCTCTCCTAATGGATCTTTTTGAATGATTCTGTCCTCTCGTATCTTTCCACGCTGAAACCTATCTCTTTCCCATCCCTAATGTGGTTATAACCAATGAGAATGGCCCAAGGGTAGGGCACTGGAGCCTGGCCTTGGGCTGCTTCTAAGTCTCATTGGGGAAAGAGCCCTCTTTGTTCCTCAGCCTTCTCTGTTAAACAGGTAGAGATACCAAGGATGGGGAGAAAATAAGATTACAAACTACTTTTTGGTGGTGGTACACTGAATTCACCGCATGCAGGAGGATTGCCACAAGTTCAAGGCCAGCCTGAGCTACATAGTGAGTTTCAAAAATAAATCTGTGCTACAGTGTAAAACACTGCACCCTATCCCCACCCTATTAAAACACTTTGTAATAGCCCTTATGTAATGTTGGTCCCCATAGGCAGTCCAGGGATCTTCTAATTATGTCTCCATGTAGCCCTGAACATCTTTTCTGTCCTCATCCAGGAGTTCTTCTAGATGAAACCTTTGGAAACTCACTGTCAAGTACACCAGATCCCATCCTCATTCCTAACCTAACTTTTGAACACACCTTTGTCGTTCTGACACCCATTGATCCAATAGTCTATTTCTATAATGTATACTTTGAAATACCTCCTTCACTATTTTAAAATGAAGAGCGTAGAAAGTAGACTCTACACGGACAGTCCCTTCAAAGCTAATGTAACGCTTCACTTGTGATATCAGAGAGAAAATTTTATTTTTGTTTGTTTCATGCAGGGTTTCTCTGTGTAACAGCCCTGGCTGTCCTGGAACTCGCTTTGTAGCCCAGGCTGGCCTTGAACTACAGAGACCTGCCTGCCTCTGCCTCCTGAGTGCTGGGATCAAAGGTGTGCGCCGCCACACTGGGCTGAAGAGAAATTTATAATAAAACAGTATGCACTTCAATACATAAATACTTGGATATGGCTACACTAGAAGAAATAATGAAATAATCTTACATGTAAATACATGCATGTGACCCTTGTATGTGACAGCTACATGTATATTGAGTGGTAACTCAGAAACCACAGGTAGGATACAGTTCTATTTCCCTAAATGATGAGTAATTCTTCATAAAGTTCTAAACAAAAGAATGTGTAAACATCTCTCATTGTTTATGGTTGTTAGATTTTTGAGAAAAAAAATGAATATAAATGAATCTCCTTGGTCCCTTGCCTCTCTAGCCTTACCTCCTACTACTCTGCTTCCTCCTTACTCTACTTCACCTACAACGGCCCCCTTAGTGTTACTTGAATGTATCAGGCACACTTATGCCTAGGTGGTTTTATGTTACAGCTTTCCCTGTCTTCAGAATACTCTTCCCCAAATATCCACAGGTTTCATTCCTTCACTTTCTTTTCTTTGTTTGTTTGTTTTTGTTTTTGGGGTGTTTGTTTGTTTGTTTGTTTGTTTGAGACAGTGTTTCTCTGTGTAGCTGTGCGCCTTTCCTGGAACGCACTCTGTAGCTCCGGCTGGCCTCAAACTTACAGAGATCCACCTGGCTCTGCCTCTCAAGTGCTGGGATTAAAGGCGAGTGCCACCACCGCCCAGTGCCTTCACTTTCTTCAGGTTTCTATTTAGTTGCTATTTTCTTGTTGAGGTCTACATGACCATCCTGCTTAAAAACTCATCCTGGTCCCTACACCAACCCAGCTTTATCATTCCCATTGCATCCCACCACCTTCTTACGTAGTACAGTTCTGTGTTTGCTTAACAATGGATATATTCTGAGAAAAGTATCATTAGGTAATTTTGTCATTGTGCAAAATATAGAGTGCTTACTCAAACTGAGACCTTTGTGACATCACCAAGCAATATGATTTTGTGGGACGGCCATCATTTAAGCAGGCTGACTAAAACGTCATTATACAGTGTGTGACTGTATGTTCCTTACTTCTATTGTGTTTGTAGTTTATTGTCTAACTCTCCACCCAGTTTTAAGCTCTAGAAAAGGGAAAGGATTTTTTTTTTTTGTCTTTTTTCCCCTCCTGGTAGGTCTGTAGTACCTAAATCATTACTTGGCACATGATAGACTTTCTTAAATAAATGTTGGTCAAATGGATGAATTATAAATGAATAAGCAGATGTTTTTAAACCTAAATAATGGTTTGGTAGGGCAGTCCAAAGCTGTATGGGCTATGGTACAATTCTTTGTTATGTGGGGCTGTCTTGGGCACTGCAGAATGTTGGGCATCTCCAGTAGATACCCACTAAGTGTCACTAATGCCCTCCAATGGCACTCAGAAATGCCCCCCAAATACTTTTTGACTTGCACAGTGATCTGGCTCCCCCCCCAACATTCTTGCCTGCCTTTACAGCCTCCTCATACTCTGCTAGTAAGGAGTGGGAGTAGTTAGCCTTGGTTCTGGTTGTCCTTTCCATAGATTTTCTTTCTTTTCTGTTTAACCCTGGTTTTGTTTTGTGATTATTTTCAGTGCTGGAGAGTGAACACATGGTCTCTCACATGCTAGAAAAACACTCCACCACTGCGCTATTTCCAAGCCCTGTTTTCAGAATTTTTTTAGTATTTTTTAGATGTATTCATTTTTTTATGTGTATGAGTGTTTTGCCTTTATGTATGTACATGGACCATGTGTGTGCCTGGTGTGGAAAGAGGTCAGAAGAGAGCATCAGTTTCCCGGATCTGGAGTTATGGATGGTTGTGAGTCACCTATATGGTTCTGAGAACTGAACCTAGGTCCTCTGAAGGAGCAACAAGTGCTCTCAACTTCTGAGCCATGTCTCCAGTCCTGTGTTTTTATATTTTTAAAAAGGACTTCTTTGTTATGTGTTTTGCCAGCATGTGCATGCAGTGCCCACAGAGGCCAGAAGAGGGCATAGTGTCCTCTGGCACAGGAGTTGACTGGGTGGGTTCCAAGAGCAACAAGTGCTCTTAGTCACTGAGCCGTCTCTCCAGTCTGTGTTTTCAGAATTTTTAAACTTTCAAATTTTTAAAACCTTTTTGGAAGAGTTCAAATATATACTTAGTCAAATTACCTAAATGTTGAGAAGTTATATAACTATAGTTTACCTGTCAAAATTAATAGAGAATATTGTCATTTAGGTGCGCTTTCTTATCGGGAACAGTTCTTTTAGTCTTTCTTCTCTTTCATTACTTTGATTTTTGTTTTTTAAAACAGGGTTTCTCTGCATAACCCTGGCTGCCCTGGAACTCACTCTGTAGCCCAGGCTGGCCTCAAACTCACAGAGATCCGCCTGCCTCTGCCTCCTGAGTGCTGGGATTTAAGGCGTGCGCTACCACACTCAGCTGACTTTGATATTTTTGAAGTATCCTGGGCAGTTATTTTATAGCATTCAAGTTTGTGTAAGTTCCATTGTGGTTATATTAGTTTTAAGTTCTGCATTTGGGGCATGAATACCAGAAGAGATGTTATATGTTCATTATGTTTCATCAGGAGGGACATGATAACATTTTGCCTCGGTATTCATTCTTTTGCTTTGACTACTTGTTCAATGTGTTGCCTGCCAAGTTTCTTTACTATAGTTACATTCATATGCTGCATCACAATGTTTTGGTCAACGATAAAAATATGACACTGGTTCCATAAGATTAATTATCTAGGGACATCATAGACATTAATATGTATAACTACATTCTGATAAAAATGACCTGACCATAAGTTTCTTAGAATGTGTCTCTATAACTGTACTTATATTGAATTTATTTATCTATCCATTTATTTTATTTTTTTTAAAGATTTATTTATTTATTATGTATACAGAAGAGGGTGCCAGATCTCATTGCAAATGGTTGTGAGCCACCATGTGGTTGCTGGGAATTGAACTCAGGACCTCTGGAAGAGCAATCGGTGCTCTTAACCTCTGAGCCATCTCTCCAGCCCTATCTATCCATTTATTAATCATATATATGGGTACACACATACCACAGCACATGTGTGGAGGTCAAAGGACAACTTGTGGGAATCACTTCTTTCTCTTCCTTACCCCATGTGTGCTCTGGGGATCAAACTCGGGTTATCAGGAGTTTGGTAAAAATGGCAGCAAGCACATTTGCCTGCTCAGCCCTCTTGCTGGCCCCAAATTTTGTGCACATGCATGTGTGCGTGCCTGTCTGTGTGTTGGTTGCTAAGGATGGAATCCAGGAATGCTGAGCAATGCCCTAAACCTGTAGTTTTTCCTTCTGTATAATTAATAAGTGATTTAAGTGATATTAAGATACTCTTTCAAATCTTAAACCATCCACTGTCCCTCTGGGTTGGTTGTAAATATACATAACATAGAACTGTCCCTGCCACTCTTCATTCCTAGAAGAATATGACCACATGAGCTCTCACTTCCCTCCCTCTCTGCCTGATGCTGGGCATCGAATCCAGGGCCTCGCACATGCTGGTCAGAGGCCTTTCTACAATGCTAGTCACTGTCGCCCACTTTTTAAAAATACCCTTCTCGTCTAACTGTAGGTGGTTTTAATACTTGTATTAAA
>NC_051083.1:22286612-22298384 GCF_004664715.2 Peromyscus leucopus
TTATTTCGAAGGACAGCTTTGGCAAATTTGCATTTTAGAAAATGCCCTCTGCTGATTGCCAGGCGCATGGAAGGAGAGTCGTGTGGAAGTGGGGTTATCTGTGTCTCAGATGAGACTGGCATGGTGTGGACAAATTTGGAAATTTGTTTGGTTTGGGTTTTGTTTGTTTGTTTTTCAAGACCCAGTTTCTCCTTGTAGCCCTGGCTGTCCTGGAACTCGATCTGTAGACCAGGCTGGCCTCGAACTCACAGAGATCCTCCTAGTTCTGCCTCCTGAGTGCTGGGATTAAAGGCGAGCACCACCACACCTGGCTGAATTTGAAATTTTGTTTGTTTGTGTTTGGTTTTTGAGACAGGATTTCTCTGTGTAACAGCCTTAGCAGTACTGGAACTCATTTTGTAGACTGGGCTGACTTCGAACTCACAGAGATCCACCTGCTTCTGCCTCCCAAGTGCTGGGATTTGGAAATTTTTAAAAGATTCTTTTTTCATTTCAGAACAGTTTTAGATCTGAGAAATGCTGCAAAAAAAAAAAAAAACTAGAGAAGTCTTGAATACCTCACAGCCAGTTTCCCTTATTATTTATATTTCACATTAGTCAGTTAAAGAACCAATATCATCACATTACAATTATCCAAAGTCTGTATCTTATTCAGGTTTCCTTAGTTTTAACCTATGGCCCTTTTTTGTTATCAATAAGACATCACTGTAGATCTTAACTTTGATCACCTGGTCTATCAGGTTTCTCTGCCCTAAAGTTGCTCTTTCTCCCTTGTCCTGTATTCTGCAGAGAAACCAAGTGCAGCCCATGCTTAAAAAATGAGAAATTATGCTCCCTTTACTTGAGAGGAAAGAGCCTACATAAATTAGTTGGAATTCTATTGCACAAGAACTCTCCTTGTTCCATAATAGATTTTAGGATACTGGAACTGACAGCCTTTACCTATGGTAAGTGAGAATAAAGGGGTAAAAATGGTGCTAGGTTGCTGTGGGATCCTTGACAAGGCCCCTTCCCTTTCCAGGCCGCCTCTTTGCTATGGTTTGAATGCTAGATCTTAGAAATAGCTCTACATGTTCTTGATAAATGTTTTGGAGAAAAGATATAGATTTTGATGATTCTGATTTTGACCTTGACTCACCTTGTCAGAGTAAGGTAAACAGGATTGAGACTGAGAAGGGAGGACTGTCTTAGCCAGGCATGGTGCTGCTCACTTCTAAGTACTCAGAAGGCCAAGGCAGCAAGATTGCTTTTAAGCCTGGAATTCAAGACCAGCCTGAGCAACACAGCAACATTCCATTTTTCTGTAGTCCTCAAAAGGAAAAACTAGCTATTGAAAAAGAAAGGGGACTGGGCAGTGGTGGCACACGCCTTTAATCCCAGCACTCGGAAGGTAGAGGCAGGCGAATCTCTGTGAGTTCAAGGCCAGCCTGGTCTACAGAGTGAATTCCAGGACAGTCAGGGCTACACAGAGGGACCCTGTCTCTAAACCCCCTCCCAAAAAAAGAGAAGAAAAAAGAAAGAGGAGCTGGGCAGTGGTGGCACATACCTTTAATCCCAGAATTCGGGAGGCAGAGGTAGGCAGATCTTTGGGGTTTCAAGGCCAGCTTGGTCTACAAGAGTTCCAGGATAGCCAGAGCTGTATCTTAAGAAGAAGATAGGGAATGCCATTTTCCTTTCATCATATCCATTTTGCATGGATAATGGTAATGCAGTATCTTAAGACTGGAGTTTAGAGAACAGAATCTTAACCAAGGCACCTTGTGGAGAATAAGGATATATATCCCTGAAGCCAGTCCCCGGTGAGCATGTATGTGTGAAGGTGAAGGGAGAAGAGGAGGTCTCAGGGCAAAGTCCCTGGAGTAGACCAGTAAGGAAGTCAGCCTGACAAGAAAAGCTCAGTCAGTGTAACAAGGAGCAAGCCTGGTTGGTTCCCCTTGCCTCAATGTATCAAAATGATGTAATTCCCCCATCCTCTCTAGCAGGTCTCAATCCTCCCAATTACTATTTTAGCCTAATTATTCTGGGAAGATCAGCCCAGGGCTAACAACCTGCCCAAGATCCACGACAGAGTCTAGCCTTGAAGCTAGTCTTTGAAGTCTAGTCTTCATGTTCTCCCCCAATCAAATCTTCCATGCTTCATTCTGGCATTTGAGGCTCTTCTTTATCCATCCTATCCAAAAGGGACCCTGGTCTTCTGGGACACTCTTAGGAGCCCATTATGGGAGTTTAATATGGTTGGCCAGAATGCTCATGCCCTGAGCTCAAGTGCTTCACCCAGAGTGACATCTTGTTATCAGTACTCTCCTTTCTCAATCCCACTCTTCAAAAAGGAGGTTAGAATGTTTTTAATGTCAAATCTAGCTCTAACATATAGTATACAGCAAGCATCAGAGAACATGGGCATCGTTAGCTGGGACTATAAACAGAAACCAGAAGAATGAATAATGATGGGTCCCCAGGGCCTGTTCTCATGTTAAAACTACTTGTTTTTGTAGACTTCACATTTTACAGTCCTGTACAACAAAGGATCCTGCAGTTGGGTGGGAGGTTCCCAAGATCTCCTGGTGTCACATGGAAGTGCCATTCACTTTTGCAGACAGAATCAGATTGGCAGGGACAAAACTAGATTCAGGAATGTTGCTCCTTAGGTGACCCAAAAAGCCAGCATTTGTTCTCTCAATTGTTCATTTAATACATTGTCATTGAGTATTTACTATGTGCCTCATACTAGACTAGGAATATAACAAGGAAAGAAAAGAAAACAATCTCTGGCCTATTGGAGCTCAGAGATCAAGCTCAATTTTTTGTGTCATTTATCTCTCTTGTGGCCTAGTGAAACCTATAGCCCTTTTCTCACAAAAAAAATATGTTTTAAAATCAGAAAAAAAATCTAGAATTAGAAAGAAAGCCAAAAATTGAAATAGTAAAATACAGAAAAAAAAACAAACGTGCTAGAGTAATATATGTGTTGCCCATTAATCCATTAAACTGTAAAATGTTATGGCTTAATGACTACAATGATTATCATGATTTTAGGTTTATTTTATTTTTATTATGTATGTATATTGGTGTGTGCTCCCATGCATACACTCATGTGTGCTAGGCAAAGGTATGTGGCCCATGTGGCCCATGAAGGCCAGAAAAAAGGTTGCTGATCCCATGGAGCTGGAGTCACAGGCAAGTGACATTCAGGCTGGCAACCGAACTCAGGTCCTCTACAAGAGCAGCAAGCTCTTAACCGCTGAGTTATCTCTCTGGCTCCCAAATATCATGATTTTAAACACTAATTATAAATTTCAAAGGTTATATATTTGAGATATCTGCAACTTTATATGATGGACAAATCTCTGATTACTACTGGTGACAATCGCCAATATTACTATTAACTGCCAGGGTGAATTACACTTTTTTAAATTTTTTGGTTTTGTTTTTTCGAGACAGGGTTTCTCTGTGTAGCTTTGCGCCTTTCCTGGAACTCGCTTTGGAGACCAGGCTGGCCTCGAACTCACAGAGATCCGCCTGCCTCTGCCTCCTGAGTGCTGGGATTAAAGGCGAGCGCCACCACTGCCTGGCTTTAATTGTTTTTTGAAAACAGGATTTCTCTGTGTAGCCCTAGCTGTCCTGGAACTCACTCTGTAGACCAGACTGGCCTCGAACTCAGAGATCCACCTGTCTGCCTACATTCTTTATTGAAAACAAGCTAAATGTTGCTAAACAAGGAGGGAAAGCAAAGATGTAAATTAATTCCCATCCAAGTCATTCCTCCCTGACCCCCAACCCTACCCCCAGACTCTCCTGGAGGATCTGTGCTACCCAAATTAAAAAACTTGCTCATAGAAGGAGCCTTCCTGTTCTTCCCTCCTTCTTAAACAGCTTTCCTTCAGAAGACAGAGGGCTGGGGTTTATTCTGGGTAATTGCTGCTCAATTTCAGGCCAGTAAGTGTGCCTCTTTTGGAAGGCAGCTATGCTCACCACTATACCACCAACGCCTCACCAAGTTGGCCTCTTTAGGCCATAGCTTATTCTACTTGAACACTGACTGACTACTTATACACCTAATTAAAAATTACATAAACTCTGCCAGGTATAGTGGCTCACACCTTTAATCCCAGGCAGAGGCAGGCCTGGTTTACATGGCGAGTTCTAGGTCAGCCAGAGCTACAAAGTAGGATTACCTTTTTTTTTCTCCATGGATGGCACTAGGAACAATGCTTACCTGGAATGAGAGACACCTGGCTCAGAAACTCCTACAAGTGGGTGTGGAGCTATAGGAAACTGGGAGCAGAGTCCTAGTGTCTCTTAGCAAAGCGGTGTGAGGGCAAAGTGGCTACAGAAAGAAAGAAGACGTCAGGAAAGTAGGAAGTCTATTCAGTGATTGGTGCTTAGCCTGGTTTCGGGTTTCCGGCATGTTCACAAGCGACCCCCGGAAGACCAGTCGAATGGAATGAGGGGTGATCCTTTCCTGGCCAGGGTTGTTAACGGAAGGGCTTGGCTCATAAGCCAATCACACCTTCGAGAGGGTGGAGTTTTCATCGGTGCTTCCATCTCTAGCCAATCTGAGGGAAGGCAAAAGGGCACTCCTCCAATGGGAGCTGAGGAGCCCGCGTAGTGATGGAGCCCCGCTATCCTGCCATCGCTCCGCCGATCGTCGCGTGAAGCATCCGTGTGTCTGCGAGATCTTGCTTGGGCCAGGTATCCATTCTCCTGCGGCAGCTGTAGAACCTACGGAGGCTAGAGGTATCCCGCGACAAGCAGTAAAGATGGGGTGGTGGGTAAAAGAGCGGTGGGAGGGAGAAAGAACAGCCCAGAACGCATGTGGGGAGGGACCTGGCGGGCTTTTACCTGGGCGGCCTTTCAACTCTAGGTCCGTGGGTGGTGGAGGATCATTTGCGTAGCAAAAAAAGGGAAGGCGAGTGCTCCTGCAGCCCCTCCAGACGGCACCCAGGTGAGTACCCTTGAACCCACCACCCGTGCCCACCCTCTGTGGACCTCCCTATCCCAGCCTCTGGGGAAAAGATTCCGTACAGGTCTGCTGCTCACGTGATTGTCTGTGTTCCAGTCTCGACTCCATATCTGCCTCTACCCAACATATTTCTCTCTCTCTCTCTCTCTCTCTCTCTCTCTCTCTCTATCTATCTATCTATCTCTCTCTATCTCTCTCAATCGACATACTAAGACATCACAGACTCAGGACGCCTAATCCTGACCTGACCACTTAAAACCAGCTATGAAACTTTGAACTATTCACTTTACTCATCTGGGCCTCAGTTTCATCATCGGTCAAATGGAGGTCTGTCTCTACCTGAGCCAATGCACATGCTTGGTCCCTAGAAGTTTTTTCAATAAATAACGATAATCGTGATTGAAAAGAATATTAATTCTCTAAGTCTGACTTTTTTTTATCACTCTTGCCTCTGACCCTTTCCCCCTTGTCTGCCTCTGATCCTCTCTCCTAATGGATCTTTTGGAATGATTCTGTCCTCTCGTATCTTTCCACGCTGAACCTATCTCTTTCCCATCCCTAATGTGGTTATAACCAATGAGAATGGCCCAAGGGTAGGGCACTGGAGCCTGGCCTTGGGCTGCTTCTAAGTCTCATTGGGGAAAGAGCCCTCTTTGTTCCTCAGCCTTTTCTGTTAAACAGGTAGAGATACCAAGGATGGGGAGAAAATAAGATTACAAACTACTTTTTGGTGGTGGTACACTGAATTCACAGCATGCAGGAGGATTGCCACAAGTTCAAGGCCAGCCTGAGCTACATAGTGAGTTCAAAATAAATCTGTGCTACAGTGTAAAACACTGCACCCTATCCCCACCCTATTAAAACACTTTGTAATAGCCCTTATGTAATGTTGGTCCCCATAGGCAGTCCAGGGATCTTCTAATTATGTCTCCATGTAGCCCTGAACATCTTTTCTGTCCTCATCCAGGAGTTCTTCTAGATGAAACCTTTGGAAACTCACTGTCAAGTACCACCAGATCCCATCCTCATTCCTAACCTAACTTTTGAACATACCTTTGTCATTCTGACACCCATTGATCCAATAGTCTATTTCTATAATGTATACTTTGAAATACCTCCTTCACTATTTTAAAATGATGAGCGTAGAAAGTAGACTCTACATGGACAGTCCCTTCAAAGCTAATGTAACGCTTCACTTGTGATATCAGAGAGAAAATTTTATTTTTGTTTGTTTCATGGCAGGGTTTCTCTGTGTAACAGCCCTGGCTGTCCTGGAACTCGCTTTGTAGCCCAGGCTGGCCTTGAACTACAGAGACCTGCCTGCCTCTGCCTCCTGAGTGCTGGGATCGAAGGTGTGTGCCGCCACACTGGGCTGAAGAGAAATTTATAATAAAACAGTATGCACTTCAATACATAAATACTTGGATATGGCTACACTAGAAGAAATAATGAAATAATCTTACATGTAAATACATGCATGTGACCCTTGCATGTGACAGCTACATGTATATTGAGTGGTAACTCAGAAACCACAGGTAGGATACAGTTCTATTTCCCTAAATGATGAGTAATTCTTCATAAAGTTCTAAACAAAAGAATGTGTAAATGTCTCTCATTGTTTATGGTTGTTAAATTTTGAGAAAAAATGAATATAAATGAATCTCCTTGGTCCCTCGCCTCTCTAGCCTTACCTCCTACTACTCTGCTTCCTCCTTACTCCACTGCACCTACAACAGCCTCCTTAGTGTTACTTGAATGTATTAGGTACACTTATGCCTAGGTGGTTTTATGTTACAGCTTTCCCTGTCTTCAGAATACTCTTCCCCAAATATCCACAGGTTTCATGCCTTCGCTTTCTTTTTGTTTGTTTGTTTGTTTTGGGGGTTTTGTTTGTTTGTTTGTTTGTTTGTTTGTTTGAGACAGGGTTTCTCTGTATAGCTTTGCACCTTTCCTGGAACTCACTCTGTAGTTCAGGCTGGCCTCGAACTCACAGAGATCCACCTGGCTCTGCCTCTCGAGTGCTGGGATTAAAGGCGAGTGCCACCACCGCCCAGTGCCTTCACTTTCTTCAGGTTTCTATTTAGTTGCGATTTTCTTGTTGAGGTCTACATGACCATCCTGCTTAAAAACTCATCCTGGTCCCTACACCAACCCAGCTTTATCGTTCCCATTGCATCCCACCACCTTCTTACGTAGTACAGTTCTGTGTTGCTTAACAATGGATATATTCTGAGAAAAGTATCATTAGGTAATTTTGTCATTGTGCAAAATATAGAGTGCTTACTCAAACTGAGACCTTTGTGACATCACCAAGCAATATGATTTTGTGGGACGGCCATCATTTAAGCAGGCTGACTAAAACGTCATTATACAGTGTGTGACTATATGTTCTTTACTTCTATTGTGTTTGTAGTTTATTGTCTAACTCTCCACCCAGTTTTAAGCTCTAGAAAAGGGAAAGGATTTTTTTTGTCTTTTTTCCCCTCCTGGTAGGTCTGTAGTACCTAAATCATTACTTGGCACATGATAGACTTTCTTAAATAAATGTTGGTCAAATGGATGAATTACAAATGAATAAGCAGATGTTTTTAAACCTAAATAATGGTTTGGTAGGGCAGTCCAAAGCTGTATGAGCTATGGTACAATTCTTTGTTATGTGGGGCTGTCTTGGGCACTGCAGAATGTTGGGCATCTCCAGTAGATACCCACTAAGTGTCACTAATGCCCTCCAATGGCACTCAGAAATGCCCCCCAAATACTCTTTGACTTGCACAGTGATCTGGCTCCCCCCCCCCAACATTCTTGCCTGCCTTTACAGCCTCCTCATACTCTGCTAGTAAGGAGTGGGAGTAGTTAGCCTTGGTTCTGGTTGTCCTTTCCATAGATTTTCTTTCTTTTCTGTTTAACCCTGGTTTTGTTTTGTGATTATTTTCAGTGCTGAGAGTGAACACATGGTCTCTCACATGCTAGAAAAACACTCCACCACTGCGCTATTTCCAAGCCCTGTTTTCAGAATTTTTTTAGTATTTTTTTAGATGTATTCATTTTTTTATGTGTATGAGTGTTTTGCCTTTATGTATGTACATGGACCATGTGCGTGCCTGGTGTGGAAAGAGGTCAGAAGAGAGCATCAGTTTCCTGGATCTGGAGTTATGGATGGTTGTGAGTCACCTATATGGTTCTGAGAACTGAACCTAGGTCCTCTGAAGGAGCAACAAGTGCTCTCAACTTCTGAGCCATGTCTCCAGTCCTGTGTTTTTATATTTTTAAAAAAGACTTCTTTGTTATGTGTTTTGCCAGCATGTGCATGCAGTGCCCACAGAGGCCAGAAGAGGGCATAGTGTCCTCTGGCACAGGAGTTGACTGGGTGGGTTCCAAGAGCAACAAGTGCTCTTAGTCACTGAGCCGTCTCTCCAGTCTGTGTTTTCAGAATTTTTAAACTTTCAAATTTTTAAACCTTTTTGGAAGAGTTCAAATATATACTTAGTCAAATTACCTAAATGTTGAGAAGTTATATAACTATAGTTTACCTGTCAAAATTAATAGAGAATATTGTCATTTAGGTGCGCTTTCTTATCGGGAACAGTTCTTTTAGTCTTTCTTCTCTTTCATTACTTTGATTTTTTTTTTTTTTTTGTTTTTTTTGGTTTTTCGAGACAGGGTTTCTCTGCATAGCTTTGCGCCTTTCCTGGAGCTCACTTGGTAGCCCAGGCTGGCCTCGAACTCACAGAGATCCTCCTGCCTCTGCCTCCCGAGTGCTGGGATTTGTTTTTTAAAACAGGGTTTCTCTGCATAACCCTGGCTGCCCTGGAACTCACTCTGTAGCCCAGGCTGGCCTCAAACTCACAGAGATCCGCCTGCCTCTGCCTCCTGAGTGCTGGGATTTAAGGCGTGCGCTACCACACTCAGCTGACTTTGATATTTTTGAAGTATCCTGGGCAGTTATTTTATAGCATTCAAGTTTGTGTAAGTTCCATTGTGGTTATATTAGTTTTAAGTTCTGCATTTGGGGCATGAATACCAGAAGAGATGTTATGTGTTCATTATGTTTCATCAGGAGGGACATGATAACATTTTGCCTCGGTATTCATTCTTTTGCTTTGACTACTTGTTCACTGTGTTGCCTGCCAAGTTTCTTTACTATAGTTACATTCATGTGCTGCATCACAATGTTTTGGTCAACGATAAAAATATGACACTGGTTCCATAAGATTAATTATCTAGGGACATCATAGACATTAATATGTATAACTACATTCTGATAAAAATGACCTGACCATAAGTTTCTTAGAATGTGTCTCTATAACTGTACTTATATTGCATTTATTTATCTATCCATTTATTAATCGTATATATGGGTACACACATACCACAGCACATGTGTGGAGGTCAAAGGACAACTTGTGGGAATCACTTCTTTCTCTTCCTTACCCCATGTGTGCACTGGGGATCAAACTCGGGTTATCAGGAGTTTGGTAAAAATGGCAGCAAGCACATTTGCCTGTTCAGCCCTCTTGCTGGCCCCAAATTTTGTGCACATGCATGTGTGCGTGCCTGTCTGTGTGTTGGTTGCTAAGGATGGAATCCAGGAATGCTGAGCAATGCCCTAAACCTGTAATTTTTCCTTCTGTATAATTAATAAGTGATTTAAGTGATATTAAGATACTCTTTCAAATCTTAAACCATCCACTGTCCCTCTGGGTTGGTTGTAAATATACATAACATAGAACTGTCCCTGCCACTCTTCATTCCTAGAAGAATATGACCACATGAGCTCTCACTTCCCTCCCTCTCTGCCTGATGCTGGGCGTCGAATCCAGGGCCTTGCACATGCTGGTCAGAGGCCTTTCTACAATGCTAGTCACTGTTGCCCACTTTTTAAAAATACCCTTCTCATCTAACTGTAGGTGGTTTTAATACTTGTATTAAAAGATGGTCTTTCTCATATTCTCATCTCTCAGTTCTGTGACCCACCCTTCTATCACCCAGAATGACAATTTCACATCTTCTCTCTTCTGAAATTTCCATGCTTTGATCCTCATGCTCAGGCTTTCTGCTTACATGAAAATTGACAGCTCTCAGAATAAAATGTCCATCACTCATGAGGCTGAGACATGAGAAGCATTAGTACCACGCAAGACTAGGCTATATAGCAAGAACCTGTCTCACAAAGGAGGAGGGAAGGAGGTCCGTAGATTCCCACCATCCTCTTCATATCATGTGAATTCATTTACCTTGCCTTCTCTATTATTATGGATTAATCATTTTTTGTTGTCATTAAAATCAGATCTTTCCACTTCGATTAAAAAAAAGTTCCATATTCACTTTGTGTTTTTTTTCCCAAGACAGGATCTCCCTATACAGCACTGGCTATCCTGGAACTCACAGAGATCCATCTCTGTACTCCCAAGTGCTGGGATTAAAGGTGTGTGCCACTAAGCCCAGTGAAAGCCCCTTGTCCTCTTGAAGACATCACTCCGCCAGTTTCTCTCTTCTCTATAAAACAAGTTATCATCAACACCCAAATGTTATATCATTGCTTCCCATTTTTTCTGTCTCATATTTCTGGTGCTGGGAATTGAACCGTCTCACATGCTAAGCACACACTTTACCACTAAGCTACACCCCTGCCCACTCCCATCTTTTTTCTCACAATTTGTTGAGATATATTTTACATACCATACAACGTACCCCTTTCAGGGGTATTCAGTGGTTGTAGTATATTCGTGTGATGACATGCAGCCATCACCATGATCAGTTTTGAACCCTTTTATCCTTATCTCATGCTAAAGATGCTTCATACTTAGTAGTAGTCACTTCCCAGTATTTTCCTCCCTACTCCCCAGTCCTAGGCAAGCACTAATACACTTTTGCTCTCTGTCTATAGAAGTAATTATTTTATTTTTTAATTATTTTTTATTTTTATGTGCATTGGTGTTTGGCTTACATGTATGTCTGTGTGAGGGAGTCAGATCCACTGGAACTTGCTTTAGACTTTGACTTCTCATCTTTCTAAGATCCTGAGATGTATCATTAAATAATATATTTGACATCTCTCTGATTTATAGCACTCATAGCTGTACACTTCCCTCTTAGAACTTTTTCTATATCCTAATGGTAAGTTACATTGGTTCCTAAGAAGAATGTGTGTTCTGCATATATTGCATAGACTATTTCTTGTTAGGTCCATTTGATCTATGGTCAATTTAGTCCTGAAGTTTGTTGGTTGATTTTTAGTTTGGATGGCTTAGCTAAAAATGAAAGTGAGTAACGATGTTACCCACTATTATTATATCAGGACCTATCTGACCTTTATGCCATCAGTGTTTGTTTTATGAAACTGAGAAAGAACCCCAACATTATATATTAATATATTTACCATTATTACATCTTTGTGGTGGTTTGAATGAGAATGGCCCCCATAAGCTCATGTTTAAATACTGGGTCCCGAGTTAGTGGAAGTGTTTGGGAAGGATCAGTATGTATGGCCTTGTTGGAGGCTTTAAGGTTTCAAAAGCCCACATCAGGCCCAGTCTGTCTCTCTCTGCCTGCTGCCTGTGAATCAGGCTGTAAAGCTCTCAGCTACTGCTCCACAATGCTGATAATGGACTGAACCTCTGAACCTGTAAGCCAGCCCCAGTTAAATGCTTTCTTTTATAAGAGTTGCCATGGTCATGGTGTCTCTTCACAGCAATAGAACAGTGGCCAAGACAGTCTTCTTGTTGAATTGTTCCTTTTATTAATATGCAGCGGCCTTCTTTATTTTTCTGACTAATTTTGATTTGAGATCGACCTTATCAAAGTTAGAA
>NC_051083.1:22298884-22312384 GCF_004664715.2 Peromyscus leucopus
TAGGTATACATAGATATATTTCAGATAGATAGGTAATCTTCAAACACTTCATAGACCTAGAGAATATGGCATTTAAATAACTTAGAATTCTGTTGACGTGAGACACAATTGCTCCTGGCTGCACCAATTGATCCCGAGAGAATGTTGGGCTTCTAAGACATTTCCATTTGGAAGTTTGTCTTTTTGGCACAAAATGGCCTACTGGGCAAAGAACTGCCCTTGCCTTAACGGCTGACAGTACAAATGCAATGCTGTCCTTTCTGGACAAGCGGGACACAAGGAAAGCGACCACTGTACTCTGCCAAGACAGGGTAAGATGGTCTCTCAGAATTCCTGCTTCTGAAAATGGTCTGTCAGATACTCTAGGCCTGTAGCCAATTTGAATGCACCAACAATGCTGAGAAACATTAGGTGACTGTCCAGGCTGCCAGCTGTCTTGGTCTACTCTTGCAAGATTCCCGAAAGTTGCTTGCATCCATCTACCATTTCTCAGGTACCATTATGTTCCTTCTCAGGTCTTTGATGTGGTTGAAAACTAGATAGTTGCAATTTCCTCAGTTATGATAAAAGATAAGTTAGATATAAAACCTTAAACTCACAAATATAAGATAGATAGGACATCTTCTTTAATATTGTAACTATAATTCTTGCTCGGTAATTGTTTTGTTATATATAATTTTACCATGTTAAAGTTAAAACCTTACTTTTTAAAAAAAGAAAAAAGGGGAAGTGCTGTGGATATTGCTCTATATAAATAAAACACTGATGGCCAGTGATCAGGCAGGAAGTAGGTTGCCAGGCAGGAAGTAGGTGGGACAAGGAGAGAGGAGAATTCTGGGAAGTGGAAGGCTGAGGAGGGAGACACTGCAGCCACCGCCAGAATAAGCAGCATGTAAAGACTCTGGTAAGCCACCAGCCACATGGCAAGGTATAGATTTATAGAAATGGGTTAATTTAAGATAAAAGAACAGTTAGCAAGAAGCCTACCATGGCCATACAGTTTATAAGTGAAAAAAAAAAAAAAACAGGTATATCAGTCAATGGAATTGAATTGAAGTTCTAGACTTAAATTCACACACTATAGACACCTAATTATTTACCAAGAAGCCAAAAATACACACTGGAGAAAAGACAGCATCTTCAGCAAATGATGATAGTCCAACTAAGATGGCTGCATGTAGAACAATCCAATTGATTCATATTTATTACTCTGCACAAAACTCAACTCCAAATAGACCAAAGACCTCAACATAAAACCAGATAAAATGAACCTGATAGAAGAGATAGAGGGGAATAGCCTTGAATGCATTGGCACAGGAAAAGACTTTCTGAACAGAACACCAGTAGCACAGACACTAAGATCAACAACTAATAAATGGAACCTCATGAAACTGAGAAGCTTCTGCACAGCAAAAGTCACCAATATTCAGACAAAGTGGCAGCCTACAAAATGGGGGGAAATTTTACCAACTACACATCTGATAGAGGGCTAATATCCAAAATATATAACAAATTCAGAAAACTATGCATCAAAAAATATTTTAAAATTAGGTATAGATCTAAAGAGAGGAAACTCAAATGGCTAAGAAATGTTCAATATCCTTATCTGTCAGGGAAATGAAAATCAAAACTTCCTTGAGATTTCATCTTACACCTGTCAAAATGGCTAAGATCAATAACACAAGTGACAGCTCATGCCAGCAAGGATGTGGAGGAAGGGGAACATTCACCCATTGGTGGTTGGAGTGAAAACTTGTACAGCCACTATAGAAATTAGTGTGGCAGATCCTCAGGAAGATGGGAATTGATCTACCTCAAGATGCAGTTATACCACTCTTGAGCATATACCCAAAGGATGCTTCATCCTACCACGAGACAGTTGCTTAACCATATTCATCGATGTTCTATTCATAATAGCCAGAAATTGAAAACAATCTAGACGAATTGATTTTTAAAATGTGGTACATTTACACAATGGAGTATTACTCAGCCATTTTTAATGAAATCATGAAATTCACATGTAAATAAAAAGAACTAGAAAAAACCATTCTGAGTGAGAGACCCAGAAAGACAACTATGGCATGTAATCACTTATATGTGGACAGTAGCTGTCAGGTCAACGATAACCAAGCTATACTCCAGAGAACCACAGAGGTTATATATAGAGTAAGGGACTGAGGGAAGGAACAGATAGATCTCCCTACAAAAGGGAAATAGAATATATAGTTATAGATGGATGGTGGTTGCTGAAATGGGAGGATCAAGTTGGCAAGGGGCAGGAGTGAGTGGGATGAAGAAGGAAATACAGGGAGAGACAGCTAAAATTAAGGGCCATTAGTGGAGTAGTAAGGAAACCTAATACAGTAGAAGCTTCCTAAAATATATACATATATGAAGGTGATCTAAGTGAAATTGCCAAATGATGAGGGAGACAGAGCACCAGTTGGACATCTCTTGTCACCAAATGAAGCTTCCAGTCCCAGGATTGAGTTACATGTAATTGAGTTATTGGTCAAAGGGGTCCCATGAGAATCCCCAAACAACACAGACTGTTGCCAAGACTATAGGTTACTCTCCAAAAACTGCCGGCAAGGTCCTATTGATAAAGACAACACTTAGCACAACTCATTGAACAAGGAGAAGTCAAGCTGGTGCCTACATAGAGCCTTCACCCCTCTTTGGTACAGGCACATACTCTGCATGCTTTCAAAAGAGAAACAAAAACCAAGAAGCCACAAACCTTTTATCTACAATGGTGTACTGCCTGCAAGATATGCTAGGGCAATTGTAGCGCAAAGCTTGTGAGAGTAACCAACCAATATCTGATCTGACATAAGGCCCACTCCACGAGATGGAACCCATACCCAACACAGCTTGTGTGACCAAGAACCTCAGACTAGATAGCCCAGGGACTTGAGGCAAAACCAAATACTATAGTTCTACTAAAGGAAAGTAACAATAAAATGACTCCTAATGATATTCTGCTATACTCAGACCAATGCCTTGCTCAGCCATCATCAGAGAAGCTTCCTCCTGCAGCAGATGGGAACAAATACAAGAACCACAGGCAGATATTGTGCAGAGTGGAAGACCTTGGAACACTCAGCTCTAAATGGGATGTCTCCATCAAATCCCTCCCCTCAGGGCTCAGTGAACCTTGCAGAAGGGGAGACAGAAAGACTGTGAGAGCCAGAGGGCATGGAGGACACCAAGAAAACGAGGCCCTCTAGATCAACATGAGCAAAGCTCATGTGAACTCAGAGACTGAGGTAGACTGCACAGGGCTTGAGTGAGTCCACACCAGGTCCTTAGCATACATATTGTGGCCTCCAGTTTAGTGTTTTAACGGGACTCCTGAGTGTGCAAACAAGTATGTCCCTGAATCTTGTACCTTCTCCAGGACTCTTTTCCTTCTCTTTTTCTATTTTGTCCAATTCCGATGCATTACTTTTTCTTTCATTTTATCTTATTTTATTTTATTATTATCCCTTAGAAGCCTGGTTTTTTTTCTAGTTAGAGACAAAAAGGGAGTGGATCCAGATGGGAGCAGAGGTGGGGAGGAACTGGGAGAAGTAGAGGGAGGGGAAACCTTAATCAGGTTATATTATGTGAGAAAAAAATCTATTTTCAATAAAAGGGGGAAAAGATTATCCACTGTGGGGCATTTACCCACCACCCCCACAGTTCCCCAGAGTTTTCTTGAGTGAAAGCAGCAGGAAATATTAGATAGAAGGATTTATAGTGGAGAATCTTGCAGAGATAAACAGATAGAAAATAAAGGATAGCCTCGAGAGGGCCTGGAACCTATTCCAATGGCCCCGACTGTCTCTGCCCCCAGGGATTTATAGAGACGCCAAGGGGTGGAGCAAAAGACTTCCTCCCCCAGCACAGCCAAGTGCAGACCATCTCAGACACCTGCACTCAAGCCCGTGGTCCTGATCATCCTCTATTCAGACCTGCTGGGTAAAGCCACGAGGAACCCAAGAATGGGCTCCCACAATCCACCACCATCAAGTTGGCTTCATCCCAAAGATGCAAAGATAATTCAACATACATAAATCAATAAACATAACTTACCACATAAACAGACTAAAAGACAAAAACCACGTGATCTTCTTATTGGATGGAGAAAAGATCTTTGACAACATCCAACATTCCATCATGATAAAAGCCTTAGAGAGACTTGAGGATACAAGAGACATACCTTAACATAATAAAGGGAGTTTACAGCAAGTCCATAGCCAACAGCATCCTAAATGAAGAACTCAAGGCAATTCTGCTAAAATCATAAACAAAACAAGGATGTCCACTCTCTCCATACCTGTTGGATATACTCATTGCTAGAGCAATTGGACAGCTGAAAGAAATCAAGAGATACAAATTGGAAAGGAAGAAGTCAAAGTACCTTTATTTGCAGAAAATATGATTTTACACATAAAGGACCCAAAAGACTCTACCAGGAAACTTCTACAACTGATAAACGCTTTCAGAAAAGTAGCAGGGTACAAATTAACGCATAAAAATCAGTAGTCCTCCTATATAAAAATTAAACACAAAATGAGAAAGAAATCAGAAAAAATGGTGCTTTTCACAAGTGTGTCAAAAAAATAATATAACTTGAGATAACTCTAATCAAGCAATGAAAGACTTATATAATAAAAATTTTAAGACATTGAAGAAAGAAATTGAAGAAGACACATAAAGATGGAAGATCTCCCATGCTCATGGACCTATAGGATTAATATTGTAAAGATGGCCAGCCTACCAAAAGCAATCTATAGATTCAGTGCCATCCTCATCTATATTTCAACACATCTCTTCACATAAATTTAAAAAAAATCTTCAAATTCTTACAGAAACACAGCAAAAATAGGTTAAATAAAATTATCCCCAATAATAAAAGAACTGCTGGGGTTATCACCATCCCAGATTTCAAACTATAGAACCATAGTAATAAAAACAGCATTATAATGTGATAATAAAAAAAAGACACATTGATCAGTGGAACAGAATTGAAGACTCAGGCATAATTTCACACACCTATAGACACCTGATTTTTACAAAGAAGCCAAAAATACACACTGGGGAAAAGACAGCATCTTCAACAAATGGCACTGGTCCAACTGGACAGCTGCATATAGAAAAATGCAAATAAATCCATACTTATCACTGCAAAAAACTCAACTCCAAGTGGGTCAAGGACCTCAACATAAGATCAGATACTCTAAAACTAATAGAAAAGAGAGCAGCGAATAAGCTTGAAATCAATGGCATAGGAAAGGAATTTCTGAACAGGACATTGATAGTACAGGCATTAAGCCCAACAATTAACAAATGGAGCCTAATGAAGCTAAAAAAGATTCTATACAGCAAAGGACACTATCATTCCACCAATGTGGCAGCCTACAGAATGGGAAAAGAGCTTTACCAATTATACATCTGGTATAAGGTTAATATCTAGAGTAAACAAAGGAGGAAAAAAAGCCCTGAACATCAAGAAAACAAATAGCCCAATTTAAAAATGGGATGTAGAATTAAACACAGAGTTCTCCAAAGATGAGACTCAAATGGCTAAGAAACACTTAAAGAAATGTTCAACATCCTTTGCCATCAGGGAAATGCAAATTAAAATGGCTTTGAGATTTTATCTTACCCCAGTCAGAATGGCCAAGATCGATAAAACAAATGGCAGCACACGCTAGTTTGAATGCAGGGGAAAGGAAGCATTTACCCATTATTGGTGAGAGTGCAAACTAGTATGGCCACTATGGAAATGAGTGTGGAGGTTTCTCAAAAAGCTGAAAATCAATCTACCACAAGCTCAGCTCTAACACTCTTGGGCACATACCCAAAGGACTCTACATCCTACTACAGAGATAATTGCTCATGCATGTTCGTTGCTGCACTATTCATAATAGCCAGAAATTGGAAACAACCTAGATGCCCATCAACTGATGAATGGATAATAAAGTGTGGTACATTTACGCAACAGAATACTATTCATTTGTTAAGAAAAATGAAATTATGAAATTTGAAGGTTAATGGATGGAGCTAGGAAAAAATCATTCTGACTAAGGTACTCCAGACTGGGGGGAAAAAAAGACAAAACAAAACCAATATTGCAACTTTTCTCTTGCAAGATGATGCTAGCTTTTAGGTTTTCTATATGTGTGTTTCCATCCAAATAACCACAGAGGTTAGGTACCTAGTAAGTGACCACGGGGAGGGGTGGTCTTTCAAGAAAAGTGAAATAGAGTAATATAGTGTTATAACAGAGACAAAGGGAAACTAGAATAGGAGGATTAAATGGAGAGGAGAATGGAGCACAGGGTAAAGGAAGGAATATGGGGATTGACAACTAACACTAATGGCTACTTGAAAAACCATATGGAAGCCTACTCCTGAAGAAGCTTCCTAAAATATATACAAATGTGGAAAGAATTTAAATGGAGTCACCATGGAGAGAATACCCCAACTAGACGTCTTATGCCACTAAGTAAAACTTCCAGTATCAGGAATTGGTTACATCTTGTTGAGTGATTGGCCAAATGAGTCTCATAGACCCTCCCAACTATAATAGGCTATTGTCAAGATTATTGGTTACTCTCCATAACCTGATGGGAAGTCCTTATTGCTGAAGACAACACTTATTTATGTCATCTAACATGGAGAAATGAAGTTGGTGCCTAACAAGAAGCTTCACCCCTACTTATTGGCACTCACAGTGCTGCAAGGTACTTTGCATGCTACTGGAGGAGAAAAATAATCATCAATTTCACCCAGCTAAAAACCCTGTGACCTAAAACAGAGACGTGCCTCCAAGATACACTGGTGCAAGAGTGGCATAAAAGTTATAGGAATAACCAACCACTTTTTTTTAATTGAATTTAAGTCCCATTCCATGTGATGGAACCTAAATCTGACACTGTTAAAGTGGTCAATAAACTGAGACTAGCTAGGTCATGGGCCTAGGGAAACCTACTGCTATCATTCTGCTAAATGAACATAGCAATCAAATGATTCTTAATGACATGTTGCTATAGTCATAGGGCACAGTATCACTCAGTCCTCATTAGAAAAGCTTCTTCTTGCCATAGATAGTAATTAACAAAGAGATCTACTATGGAACAATGTACAGAGAGAGGCTTTGGAGCACTTAGCCCTAAAAGGGATGTCTTTATTAAAACTCTTAAGGATCAGTGATCTATGGGAAAGAAAAGGAGGAAAGATTACAAGAGCTAGGGATGGTAGATGACTGCTAAGAAACAGCCACAACAGAATTGACCCACATATGAACTCACAGAGACTGTGACAGCATGCACAAGACCTACACAAGTTCAAACCAGACAAAATTTCAGCACTGAGAAGGGGAGTGGATACAAAATCCCACCCCTAACCAAGAAACTATTTGTAGTCAATACCTGTTGGGAAGGGGAAAATCAGCTTTCTTCAGTGGAGTGTTACTGGGAATGTCAACCACACTTCAGGGCAGGCCCCATGCTCAGGAATAGTTGGCCAACACAAAATGAACTCCATGGTTTTTTGTGCGTATTTTGTTTCAGATTTTGTACTGATGTGGTTTGGATTTTCTCTTGTTGATTTTCTTCTTTGTCTGTTTTGATTTTTTGTTTTTTGATTTTCCTGGGTTGTTTTGGTTTTTTTTGAGAGAGCACATGAAGTTGTGTGGTTAAGGATGTGGGGACAATATGGGAAGAGCTGGGGGATGGGAGATAATATGATCAAAATATATTGTATGGAAATAATTTTTAAACAAAAATTTAAAAAATAAACACATGCACACAAACTAAAAAAGAGAAAAATGTTGTGATAAGAACTGATTCAGAGTTGTTAGCCAGTGATGTTCCATAGACCACCCCCCAAAAAAATACAGGCCATTGCCACTGCTCTTGGTTACACCCCAGAACTTGACAGTAAGATCCTGTTGCTAAAGATACCACATACTTGAGTCATTGAACATAAAGATGTTACTAACCTGAAAGCTTCATCCCTGTTGGCTAGCTTTCATGATGATGCGTAGTACCAGAGTAGAAAAGTAATTCTCGATCACACTCAGCTGTGAATCCTGTCAGCTACAATAATAACTGGCCTGAAAAGACATGCCCGTTAGTGCAATTATGACATCAACATCATGGGAATAACCAACCAATTTCTCATTGGATATAAATCCCACTCCACAAGATGAAACCCATATATAGGACCATTATCAGGCCAACAACCTGTGACTAGACAGGTCATAGGCCCTAAGAGAGAACCCCTTAGTATTAGTTTCTGAAAGAGGGGAAACAGTTTTCTCTAAGTGTGTTACCCCTAGTTAGTCAACTATACTCTAGTGAAAGACTACACACTCCAAGAATAATTCATTGGGCAGCACAGATTGGTCTTGAGGAGTGTTTTTTAAAAGGATACAAAGTTGGGTGGATAGGGAAGAGGTGGTGGATTCCGGAAAAATTGAGGCAAGGTAAATATAATCAAAACATGTTGTATGAAACTCACAAAGAACTAATAAAAAAATTAAGCCCATGGTTGAAGCAGTGTTGGATCCAATGGTAGAATCTTCTATTATTATGTTGCCAATCACCATGCTGTCAATTTGTGTTCTAAATATTTTTACTTATCTATAAATACCTACAGACCTAGAGTGCTCTCACTTTGGTGAGAGAAGCTTCCTTTTGCAGTGGGCTACAGTCAATGCAGAGATGCCTAACTGGTCTGAGTGCCGAGAAGAAAAGACTTGAGTGAGTGTTCAGCCCTCAATGGGACATCTTTATCACACACACATATACCCCTCCAGCCAAGGAATGTGTACATGAGTGTGTATGTGTGTGTGTGTATGCGTGTGTGTTCGTGTGTGTGTGTGTGTGTGTGTGTGTGTGTGTGTGTGTTGTGTGTGTGCTACTTTTCTATTTATATGATAAAACACCATGACCAAAGGCAACTTAAGGAAGAAAAAATTTATTTTTGGCTTATGGGTCCGGAAGGACAAGAGTCCATAATGGTGAGGAAGAGGTATGGTAGCAAGCAGCAGACATGGTGGCAGAAACAGGAAGCTGAGAGCTGACATCTTGAATAATAAGCATGAAGCAGAGATAATGACCTAGAAATGGCACCACACTTTTCATCACAAAGCCCACCTCCAGTGGCATACTTCCTCCAGCAAGTTTGCACCACCTCAGTCTCCACAAAACAGTGCCACCAACCGGGGAAACAAATGTTCAAATACCTGAGCCTATTTGGAACACTTCTCACTTAGACTACTATAGCATGAAGTTAGGAGGGGGAGGTATTAGGTGGTATGCTGGGAGAGTAGGAGAGAAAAAGGGGGAGAGGGGTAGATACCATATTTCATTGTATTCATGTGTGAAATTCTCAAAGAACTTTTGTTTTGTTTTGTTTTGGTTTTTCGAGACAGGGTTTCTCTGTGTAGCTTTGCGCCTTTCCTGGATCTCGCTTTGGAGACCAGGCTGGCCTTGAACTCACAGAGATCCGCCTGGCTCTGCCTCCCGAGTGCTGGGATTAAAGGCGTGCGCCGCCGCCGCCGCCACCACCGCCCGGCCTCAAAGAACTTTTAATAACGACTTTAATAATGTCTTCTTCTTCATCTTTTTAACTCATTACTGGGAGCATTTAGAGGGGAGGAAGGCCTAGTTTTTGTATTAATCCTGTCTCATAACCCTGATAATTTTTCTAATTCTAATCATCTAAAATACATTTTAATATTCTATTCAGTCATACTTGTAAATATTTGCATGCTTACTTTTCTCATGTCTTTTCTCTCTTTATCAGAGCTTTATTTCTGTGTAACTGAAATACAAATAAAATAGTGTTTAATGTAAATAATTTCTTCTTTATCTTAAACTTTTCTTTATTTTTGAGACTTCCATACACATGTGCAATAGAATATGATCATATTTAGAAAGCATGACCTTTAGCAAAATAACAATAGCAGGATCTACCTTAGGGTCTATGACCTTCCCAGCCATGGGATTCTGACTAGAATTACAGTACCTGGAATGAAAATCCCCGCTATGGAGAAGGCCTCAAGTCCAATCAGAAAGTGCTTAGTTACTCCATAAAATGTGTACCGCTATTGCACCAATGGGTACTTCTTGCCTGGCAGATCATAATTGTAGCATGCAAGGTCCAGCACTTGGTAAGACCATTGATAGTGGTTTTTCCTCAGCTACTAGGCGAGTGAGCACCTTCTGGCAGTATGAAAACCAGCCAGAAAGGAGGAAGACAGTTCCTGTTCAGTGTGAGACTGATTTCTCTATGCCCTGCAGCGAAAGTGTGTGGTAGAACCTTACTGGATAGTTCCAGTGGAGAGCCAAGTACAAGAGTGATAGCCTGTGTTATTTTGGGGACACTGGAGCTTCCTTGACCAAAATCTCATAGGGAGGTGTCCCATGCCCTGAACTGCAATTTTTATCTTGAGCCTTTTTTATATTGTTCTTGCACTGGCCAAGACTTTCAGTACAGTTTGAAGAAAACTGATTGCAGTGGGCAGCCTAGTCGTGTTCTCAATCTCAGGAAGTGTTCTCCTTTGCTTTCCTGCTGCTGTAATATACTCTGGCCAAAAACAGCTTGAGGAGGGAGAGGTTTATTTTGTCTTCCACTTCCAGGGCCATCACTGAGGGAAGTCAGGATAGGAACATAGAAGCAGGAGCTAAAGCAGAGACCACTTACTGACCATGGCTTGCTCCACTTGCTTTCTAATACCACGGGTGGCACTTCCCACAATGGTCTGAGCCCTCCCTAATCAATCACTAATCAAGAAAATGCCCCACAGACATGCCCACAGGCCAGTGTGCTAGAGGCAATTCCTTAACTGAAGTTCTCTCTTTCCAGGTGACTAGTTTGTATCTTGACAAAAGCTAACCAGCACAAGAAGCATTCAGTATTTCCCCATTAGGTGTGCAGTCTGAAACCATGGTATTGTAATAACCTTCTTTAAATTCTTAGGAAACTGAAGTTTGCTAACGCGAGTTCTTTTTTTTTTTTTTTTTTTTTTTTTGGTTTTTTGGTTTTTGGTTTTTTTCAAGACAGGGTTTCTGTGTGTAGTTTTGGAGCCTGTCCTAGATCTCGCTCTGTAGACCAGGCCTGGCCTTGAACTCACAGAGATCCATCTGGCTCTGCCTCCCAAGTACTGGGATTAAAGGCGTGCGCCACCCCACCCCCCACCCCTGCCTGGCTGCTATGAGTTCTTTTTGCTTGTTGGTTATGGTACTTTTCCTTTGCGCCTGTTAAGAGAATCATAATTGTTCTCCAATCACCTGAAGAATTCGCATAAAATTAGAAAGTGAGTAGGGGAGCAGTTCTCTGAATATTTTGTGGAACTTACTATTGAACAGTCTCTGGGCCTGGAGAGTGTGCACGTGTGTACATGCACAGAGAGGCCAGAGCAGAACTTCAGATGTTTCCCTCTATTGCTCTCCACATAAATGCCTTGAGAAAGGGTCTCTCACTGAACTGGAAGCTTGCCAGCAAGTTCTATGGATTACCTTGCCTCTGCCTGCCAATGGTAGGGTTACAGGCAGGCACAGCCATGCCACACTTTTACATGATTGCTGCGGATTTGAACTCAGGTCTTCATGCTTACAGAACAAGTGTTCTTATCCACTGAGGCCGTCTCCCTAGCCTCCTGAAGATTTCTCTGTATAAACCTTTTAAAATTACAAATTCAGCTTATTTAATAGTTATGATTGCTCAGATATTCTCTATTTTCTGTGACTTTGAATAAATTTTATCTGCCAAGAATTTTTCCACTGTATCAAAAATTTCAAATTTGCAAGCATAAAATTCTAATTCCAATAGCCTCTCTTTATAATTTAATGTTATATAGTGTAGTGCTCCTTTTGTTCCGGATACTTTCTTACTTTCTGAATCATGATGTCTCAAGGATTCTTCAAAGAACCATTAACTCTGCTGATCTCTGCTGTGGCTCTATTCTCTATTCCATTAACAAGTCTACCATTTCCCTCCTTTAAGGCTACTTTATTATCTTTTTCTAACTTAAGACAGAAATCCAGCTCTTCCTTTTTAAGATAGATTAATTTAAAGCTACAAAAGTCTCCCTCCACGCAGCCCTAGAGGTATTTCACAAGATTTCAGGTGAAGATTTTCATTCTAGGTCAGTCCAAAATATTTTCTAATTTCCACTGTGAATTTATGTTCAGTGCATAGGATTTTATCCCTTTCTAAACCATGGTGCCCAAATTTTAGAGATATAAAAATAACCACCTAAAGTTTTTCTAAAAATGTTTCACACCTCTCCCACCTACCAGATTTATATTTCCAGGGAGTAGGCCTTGGGACCTACATTTCACAAGTCCCAGCGGAATCCAGCTGCAGGTGCATGGCTTCCAAGCCCACGGGTTGGTGGCAGATCATGGGCTTCATAAGTGCAGGCAGCAAGTCTGATCCACCCAAGTCATCTGAGGCCAGCACTGGACCGACATAAAGCTGTGCTTAATGAATGAACCAACAAATGAGGGAAGAAAACAAATAAAATACAATTTTTATATCAAGAGAATTGGAATTGTTGAATGCTATAAGTTAGAGGAACCACTACAGCATCATGTGGTCCCCATTTAAACCGATTCAAAACAGAAATGCACTCCCTGGTCTTCACATTTGTGTTCACCAGGCATTCTTCTCATCTTTTGCTTATTGCTGTCCCGGAACACAACCTTAAGTATGGATTCACGCCTGCCTCCTGGCCCAGAAAAGGTAGAAGTAGCACTGGAGATATCCTGACAGGGACTGTTCTGAGCTTGGTGTCTCGAACTCCTCCTCCACCTCCCTCCAAGCCAGCTCCCAGACCCTGCCCATAAAACTCCATTCTAAATAAGGTTATCTACCCTGTCTTCCAAGCCTTCCCATGCCAAGCCTGAGATATTTCCACCAAGTCTTTGTCCAAAACCAGACCCCAGACCTTTACAAGTCCTGCCCTCTCTACACGAGTAGCCTAAGCTACTCGGCTACTTCTCCTCACCTCCACGCAGGCTTCTCTCAAGTCAGAAAGGCCTGAGCCTGATTTTGTCAGCCAGCTATTGTCCTGGCAAGAACAGCCACCACACCAAGCATCCCCATTCAGTCAGCCAGCCAGCCAAGTTCTCCCGGTCTCGCCAGCCCCCTCCCCCAACCCCAGCCGCCCCGCCCCAGGGAGGACCTTGCTGGTGGCTGGGAGTCTCCCGGCTGCTCAGCCTCCCTTCTTCCCTCCCTTGCTCTCCCTGCTTCCCTCCCTCCTCCACCCGCCCCTCGGGCAGGGACTGTGCAAATCGAGGAGAGGGGAGGACCAACAGGCTACACAGGGTCCGGCTAAGGGGCCACGACTCCTCACTGAGACCCTATCCAAGCTAGGTGTTCCCCGCATCGTGGAACCTGGATTTGTGTGAAGCGGGGTGATTCCCGGGCCAGGAAGGTCCTTCCGGCAGGTCCACCATACCTTCGTCTCGCATCAGGACCCCTCTTGGATGCTCT